>NC_057794.1:240667590-240668903 GCF_018294505.1 Triticum aestivum
AAGAACAGAGGGGGTCGAGGCGTCTCCAGGCGCGGGGACAGGGAGGAGGTTGAGCCTCCAGCGCGAAGCAGGAGGTGGAGCCTGCGTGCGCGGGCGCTTTCTCACGGCGACAGCAGCAGCTTTGGGGCGAGGGGAGGAAGACGACAGGGGGGGAGGCGGCGGTGGTGGGCTGGGCCGGAACAGAAGCTGGGCCGGCTCTGCTGCAGGTGAGCGCCAGGTAAGTGGCTGGGCTTCTCTTTTTTTTTATATTTCTGTTCTGTTTGTTTTATTAATTTATTTTGCCACTATTTTGAATTTAAAATAATCCAAACAATGCCAAAAACTCCTCTGAATATTTTTATTTTGCTAGATGGACTTTTCCAATAGCTCATAAAATATTTCAGGGGTATTTGAAATTATATTCTAATTATATGAATATAATTCAAATTCAAATAGCTAATGATTTAAATTCAAAGTCCCAAAAATAAATCCTTTTAAAATGTTCATTATTTTTGGTTTGGATCAAAACCCTTGCCAGAAATATTAAACATCTAAGAAGAGCATTTTGGAACAATGAATGAGATTTTAGGGTTTTTGCCCTTCTTTTATTTAGGGTTTTGAGGCTTCCAAATTTCCTCAGTTCAAGTTTCAAAAATTTAAACATGATGCAAACACTAGGCAGCACCATAAGCTAGGGATGTGACAGGAAGGCATGTCATTATCAAAGGTATAATGTGTAAAGTAAGCAGATGCAATTTAACCAAATTGGAAGCAATACAAGCTAGACACCATATGCAACATGCAACCACATTTGACAGCGCGAAGTTAAAGCAAGCACCTGGGATGGTTGTGTGTGGCAATTGAGATCATCAACTGCCGAGCTACGTTTACTGTCCCAACTGCTGACACTGCACCCATTAGAGCGCTGAAACGCTTATTGCTTATCTTCGAATTACACTGGAGCGACTTCTGTCTTTTCTTTTCTGCATTCATCAACACTGTGTTAGAGTCTGAAATACCCATGCATAAAAAAACAATAGTGTGAGTATGGGTGAAGTGTGTGCACAATTAGTACAGTGTAAAGGTAGCAGAGAGCAGGTCGGTGAGAAATAAATGACGGGAGACATATGATAGCTCTACAACATGCATGGCACACTAAATTACTACAGGATTCTATGAAAATAACAGTCGACTGAAAGCAAATAGGTCAGTCCATTTTTTCTGCACCGTCCGATGTATAAAGAACGGGCAGATCGCCTTCACCTACCTCCAGCCAGTCAGTGTTGATGATCTTCCTCGAAACGCCAGCAACCACTGGCCCAGTATTCCTCCCC
>NC_057794.1:240669106-240672810 GCF_018294505.1 Triticum aestivum
CCCACACCCCTATGATAGACACCGATGCGCCGCTTCCCCGGGGAACATGCGAACTAGGTGCTCCGCGCGCCTAAGCGGGTGCTGCTTCTTTTAATTGCGATTCGACTGACCCTGAATTAAAATCCAGGCGGGCTACTGACCTCTAGCAAAGGTGAAATAGTAAAAGGGAGGAAACCTTGTGCATTTAGTATCACAAAGAAGATGCAGTAAGAAGCGCTCAACTAGTTTCTTTTGTGGGATGAATACGATGTGAGCGGAGACGTAAGATTTGCACGAATAAGGGAAGAGGAGTACCTCTTTCTGCTGGTAGTGTTGTGTCCTCCTTCTGTTTTTCCGACGATCTTCTTGTTGTTCGCCGGAAACCAGAAGTTGTGGAGGACGATGCAGCCTTGGACGAACCCATGGACAAGTTGTTGAGTGTGGTGCGGTGGCCGTCTGTCGGCGGCGGGGAAGCAGATCCGAGGCGGCGAACGACGGTGTAGCGGGAACAGCTCCGGTGAGGTGGATGGTTGCGACAGTGGAGCCGCAGCAATGAGGCGCAGGACGGCGTGGTCGGAGTGGTTCTGGTACGGCGCACATCGGCATCGGCGTCGTGGAGGCAGCTCTGCCTCGGCTTCAGCTGCTAATTCCTTGAGGGCGTTGCGGTTGCGGTTGCGGTTGCGTTGGACGACAACATCAGGGTACCGGCTCCGGCGTGATGGAGGAGGGCGGTGGTGGATTGGCCGCTATGGGGTGGAGGATGGAGGAGGCTGGGGTTTCGCGGCTGGTGGAGAGGGTGTTTTCGCGCCCATGGAGTATGAATGGGGAAACAGAGGGAGGCGGGGAACTAAGGGGGAACAATGTTTCGGTTTGAGACGCGCTTGTTTGAAATTTGGGGAAAGTTACAAACTTTGCCCCCATCTAAAATTTCGGACATATTGCGAGTTGGGGGTAGGACAGTCATGTTAGGTGTCCCAAATGTGGGCGGGATAGATTTCGACCGAGCGCATGGGTAGGCGCCCATGGTGTATGAATGCTTCTCGGAGGCGGTTGAGACTGGCATCTTGGTGAAGTTACAAACCTACCCCAGTTTAGACCTTTGGACATCAGGCCGATAGGCTACACGGGCCAGAGTCAGGACAGTAATTTCCTACCACCAAAACATTAGTCTCGCGCGGTTTCGGGTGACGAGAGGCCTATTTGGCGCTTCGTTCAATATTTGGGAACAGAAGCATTAACGTTTTCGGTTCTCTTGAATTGAACTTTCAGGATTTGTCAAACTTCACAAATCTTTACTCTTGAAAATCCTAAAGCTACGATTATTTTGGAATGGAGGGGGTACATTTGAATATACATTGTACACGAGTATATATTAAAAAATATGCAACTTACCTCAGTTCATGCATGGTTCCAGATATAATCTCCTTGGTTGCAAAAAAAGTTAGATATGCGTATGAATATATATAGCATGTTCAAACTCACAACAAAGATTGATGCCCCCTTTTACATCTGATTTACAAATGCCATTATCTCGGGTTCAAATAGATGAATGCACTTCCTATGAATTTGAATCTTCAAAACCCCCTTTATGTTGAATTCGACATGTATTCTATTTCGTAGCTAGCAATTTGGAATGTATCCATGCAAGTGACAAATGTATAAAGTGCTTCACACTAACAACATGGAGTGCACTAATTAATGTTTATATATGAATTGCAAAAGCATCCATTGCCTGTATTTCAAACCGCTCTCACTCTATGGATCAATAATATGAAATAAACACATGCACATGCTAGAATTCAATAGAGTATGGGTGTCTGATAGCCGATTTTCATCCATACGCAATTTGCAAAATTCATGATCTCATCCAAAAATAATAATACCATTTATATTTTAATTTAATGCACAGAACCGCCTTTTACACGTAGATGCACTATGCCTCGCCCCGTTCTCATAAACGCATTATATATCTCTCTATCTAATGCATAAGTGCACACACTTTATATGCATCGGCATTTCTCTTTCACACATGCTCACAATCTCTCTCAGGGTGTCAGGGTGTCTCACGCACATGCTCTCTCTGTTTCTCTCTCTCTCTCTCTTTCTGACTACTATGTACCACTCTTTTCACTAATCTCAGTTGGAAAACACTATTTCTCTCACATGCATATATACACATGATGGTCTCTACTAGCCCTTTATACGCACATATATGTGCCTACGTGTCTCCAGCATGCACATTATCTTTAGGCCTCTCTCGCACACATTGCCCCCCCCCCACACACCTCTCTCTTAATAGTTGGCAGATATGATTTTATCATATCATTCAGTAGGATATCCCTGGCTGTTAGGCTGCCTGGTAATACGAGGCAAAGTTTTACCCTAGTTCGGATCTGACCCTTGCAGTTGAAGAAAGAGCCTACTCCTGGTACTGTATATTAGTGATAGGGGTGTGTACAAAGTACACGTGAATACCAGGCATTGTGTGTGTGTATACTATCGACGAACTAGCCCCCAAGCTTGTATAACATACTAAGGGCCTAGGGTTACAAATCATATATAGTCGGCTTATCACCAGTGGGGATAGAGTCCTCCGCGACTCTGGTAGCTTCGTGTTGTATGCCGAGTCCTCCACATGGGTCTTCGTATAACAAGTCTCGGTCCAACCTATATGTGGCGCAGGATGGAACCGACCCATGAGTCTTCATGTTGACCCACCACAACTAGAAATGATGTGCCCACCACACCACACACGCAATCGGCCACTAAGAAAATAAGCATATACAATTGTACAACGGTATCTAGCTCACGATACGTCTCCATATTTTGTTGATGACACTGACGGACTTTGCATTTGATGTGTGCTCTGTATTTTGTTGATGACACTTACGGTCATTGTATTTGAAGCAAAAGCACGATATGGTCACTGGACTTCAGAATAAGCTCATCACGGTCACCACATACATTTTGTCGTGCTAATCAACATGTGGTTGGATGGTTAGAGGATAGTGGTTTCTCTAGCCCACCAAGGTTAAAGTCCCGGTGCTCGCATTTATCTTGTGTTAATTTTAGTATTTTCCGGCGATGTACGTTCAGTGGGAGGAGACGTTGCACTCGACTACGAGGCACCTATGGTGACTTCGTAAAATCTCAAGATCATATATGCTGGCCCACTCTCTCGAAGGTGCTCATAGGGGTAGGGTTCGCGTGTGTGCGCTTATAGCGGTGAGTGCTGACGCGTATATATGAGCCCTTGTGTCTGTACCGTGTTAAACAAATACATATCATGATTATACGGTCACTGGCTCACCCGTACAACTCCGTATTTTGTTGATGACACAATCAATTGACTAGTCAAACGTTCCACACGGCGCAAGTAGTGTTGCACCATCGGGGCGCATAACCGTGGGGCCCACCTGTCAGCCCGTATATGAAAGAAAGAAATGGTAATTTAAGTCTGTACTGTGTTAATGAAATAGGAGTACATTTTAGGGTGATTATACGGTCACTGGCTCACCATACAGCTCCATAATTTGTTGATGACACGATCAATTGACCAGTCAAACGGTCCACATTCAGCAGCGCACATTACCATAGGGCCCACCCGTCAGCGCGTATATGAAGGACGAAAATGGTAATAAATTAATGGTCGGTGGGTATTCGAAGTCATGAGACCTCTAGTTGGCAGCCACCGGCGGCTGGGGGGCGTTCATTGGGCGGTGGGG
>NC_057794.1:240673020-240697417 GCF_018294505.1 Triticum aestivum
AGAGGGATGGCCGGTGCGGCGGCGAACCAGCGGTGGGGAGTGGTTTCGTGGAGGGCGGACCGGCCGCGGGCGGCGGGGGCTGGCGGTTCGGCCGGTGGTGGCTGGCGGCTCAGGGGGTGGAGTTTTATGATAAACTGGAGGCCCTTGATTTCGTATCCAACTGCTGGAAAATCTAATGACCAGAGATGAAGAAGTCAGTCGACTGACGTGTAGTCTCACCCCGCACGTACACATGCACGCACGCAAGACATGCACGCATGTAGGCGTGCAACACTGACACGTACACATGCACGCATGCTGGCGTGCAACACTGACACGTACACATGCACTCACGAACACACGCACGTACGCACCCATGCATGTAACACTGAAACGTACCCTTGCACGCACGCAACACTCGCATGCCTGCATGCACAAAACACACGACGCAAGACACACGCTCAACCTATACGTGCATGCACCCTTTGTTAAGGACATGGATTGTTACGGGTATTAATCAATCTTATCTGTGATAAGCAGAACATTGATGTTTGCAGCGGTCTTTATGAATCACAACGTATCGAACGGGCTATCAACATAGTAGGCTGATCAACATGAAAAAGATGATGTCACACTCAATGAACAATCATCGGTTTATGAAATGCCTGCTTCTGACCGCCCTGGCCCACCAAATATTCCTCTGATATGCGCTGCCTGCGTTGGGTCACTGACATGCAGGCCATGAACCCAAAGAGCCCACACGTCAGTGGAAGAACGGCGCGGTGTCCTAGGTCAGAGTCGAGGGCGCCACTCGCGGCACGCCCGGCTGAACATGCCTCCGTGCCGCATTCAAACGCCTCCATGAAACCCGCCCGTGTGGAAGCCGAGAAACCCACTCTGGACACACGTTCGTTCATCACCGGGCCGGCGTTAAACGCAACGCCGGCTGAGCTCCTCCCGTCCATCGTCTATTTAATCTCCTATTTAAACGAGGCCAAACGCCGGCCAAGAATTGCACACCTCCGCCACTCCCCTATCTCCTCCACCATTTTGTCCACTCTTACAATGGCTTACGAAGAGTAGTTATTCCGCATCCAAGCCGGCTGGGTAGCCCGCCAGATACGAGCTATGCAGCTCGCTGATCCATCTCCCTCCCCTCGCCCGACGGAGCCAGTTGCCGCCCCAAGCCGGCTAGCGGTTCAGCAACTCGCCGCTCCAGGCCAGCTTGACGAGGAGCAGCGCACGGGCGTCGTTGCTGCCGTCCACGCCGCCGCCTCGTACCGCGTCTTTCATTTCTGTGGCCGAGACTCCCATGCCGGTGGCTGCGCCATGCAAACAGCGACAGAAGTCGGGTGCGCAGAGAGCGACGAGTCGGTGGCCAGCGCCTCTGCGTCCGCCGCCATCATCGAGGAGAAGTAGAACACGGGAGGCCGCCGCCGCTTGGGTCCCATGAAGGCCACCGCGGAGGCGACGCCGGCGTACACAACAGGTGTCTTGCCAAATCCTTTTGTTGCGAGGACCTTCGTCGACCCCGCTTGGGCTCCATGAAAGAGGGGAATGTTAGGATGAACTCGAGCCGGTGCCGGCCATGGCGAAGTAGTGGCCGGTGATGAACTCGAACCGGTGCCGACCACCATCATCTTCGGCACCAGCCAATGATATCAGTTGGGCAGTGGGGAAGCGAGCCGTCCTTTGCGCTGAAGCATATACCTCTGGGCTCCCGGCAGTCCGGTGATCGTGCTGTCGGACATGAGGAACACAAATCGATCGGCGAGCGACCATTTAGGCCAGGTATTATATACCTGTGTTGTCCAGAACTAGCACCACGTAGTTCATTTGAATGTAATGAAATCCGTCATGTTTGTATGAAAATCCGGTATTTTATATGATTTCCGTCGTTGTTTATATGAAATATCAGTTTGTCTACGTGTTTGCATGAATTTCGTCCTGTTGGTTGAGTTGCTGTCATAATGTGTGCGGCTACGGTTGGATGGCGTAATTTGCGGGTCGCCGGTCGGTCTGCGGGCGGCTCGGGCGGCGTTGTGGGACAAAAAACACAGCTCGTGCGAGCTCGTCTCCAACGTGCGCGCTAGAGGATGCATGACAGTATGAGCACCCGAGCCATTCCTCGTTCATCGGTGGCAAAGGCACTTGTGGACAAAAGGGTCGCCAATATTTTGGCTACCCCGGGCAAGATCCAAACAGCCCCTCCCAACAGATTCAAATCCCTTGTTCCTCGTGGAATTTTTCCATGTGTTGTTTTCATGGACTAGCAAGATGCCCGTGCATTGCATGGAACATCAAGATGCATTTTTTTACAAACTCCCGCATGCATGCAAGGGATTATTAATGTCCTCCTTTACTAGTACCACGAGGCAAACACCATTAATATTGCATCGATTAGTGTTAGTGGCCTTGTATATCTGCAAATTGTAATTTTGATAGTGGCCCCTTGTATATAAAAATGGAGGGAGAAAGATGAGAGATAAGGTGAGGAGTGGGGCGTGGTGGTGACTGGTGGTCGGACTGGGCAGAGGCATGGGGATGGACGGCGCATTATGTCTAGGTTTGTATCTCTCTCACACACACACGTAGGTGGGGGACGTGCACGAAGAGAAGAGGTGCACGCACGGCGCACGTACTCCCGTCTCTTTCCCAACCACACCCGCGCGGGTACACGGTGGAGCTCATTTCTGTACGAAAAAGGCAGCCCACGTGGTAATTTGGCACGTGTACTGGTTGTCCACTTGGTGGAGGGAGGATCATCTACCACGGGTGAACAAACAAATTGCGACTTGACGCGTTATGTTAAATTAAAAAAAGAGGCAAACCATGTGGGGCCTACCTTAGAGGCAAGGCTCTATACACTAGAGTACTTTTGATGTGTCCCGTCAACTCGCAGAACGAGGAGAAGCTTGCTTAGTACGCCGTCTCCCCCGCCCACGGGCGCGGTGGCTCGCAGGATGAGGTGAAGCTTGCTTACGAGTAGTAGTAGTACTACTACTAGTACTGTACGTCTTTATGCCCGCTCCCTCGCCCACGCACGCGGTGGCTCGCAGCACGAGGAGAAAATTTTACTACTCCCTCCGTTTACTCCTCGTCCCTACTACGTACTTTGGTTAGTACTCCCTCCATTTACTTATACAAGGTCACAAATAGTAATCGAGACAAAAGTTACTACTCCCTCCTTTCCAGTTTATGGCTCAATTTCAAAATCTCTCCAACCAAGGTAGACGGTGACTGGTCGAATTAATTTTGTAGTTTGCACAAGTAATTAGTACGCTCGTTTTTCTCAAGAAGTTATGTTTACTGAGGCATTAATTAGAACGAATGCATGAATGACCACTAAATTTCCATGAACTTGTACATGCATTGGTTAGTTTCCTCTTCACACTGCTCGCGTCGGGTGATCTAACGCACCTCGAAATCCAACATGTAATGGTACTACTACTAGTATAGTAGAATTGGGACTTATCAAACGGAAAAACGAATATTTTTTAGATGAGCCCTATAAACCCTAGTGGGTACGTACTCCGTAAAAACAGATTTTTCCAAAACTAAGTGGCTCCCTTTCATGAATTCTATAGTATACTCCTCCGTCGACGGTCCCTTTCATGAATTCTGTACTTCCTGTCGCCGACATGTGGGACATATAGCAACCGGGTCGACGTGTCAAGCACCAAATAATAGTGCAGAATAGCAGGGGGACGCGCCCCACTCATACCGGCCCAGTAGTAGTAAGGAGCAATGAGACATCAAATCACAATGCCACACCTTCCCAGACGGACGAAGCAACCATTATTTCACACTTCGGTTCGCCATCATCTCAAACCACGTAGTATTGCTTCTGCCTCAAGAGGGACACACGCATTGCCTTGGTACATCATGACATGTGAGACCGCATGACAGGCCATCCTCCCCCGCCGATCGCTCGGTAAAATCACCTCATTTTTACTATACTTCCTCCGTATTGGTTTACTACATGGCATGCACGTCGTTCTAGGTTAAGAATTTAACTGGCCATATATGTGATGAACAGTACTCTGGCCTTTTAAAAAATGTATACTTTTGTACAGTAGTACTATCGATGGATTGCGCCATGGAGCAAAAATTGAAATTAAAAAAAAGGTGGTACATATAGAGAGCGCTTGTCGCCAAATTATGCATATAGTACTATTAAAAAAGCTAGTACGTGCTTAATTGGGGTGCTAAATTCTATTAAAGAAATACTAGTAGTATGTACATACTAAAGAGTTAAATTAACGAGAAGAAACATAACATAGTTCTGTTGGGGGCTCAGCACAACACACCCCTCAAATTAAACTAAGCACACCTGAAATTAAACTATGCAACTAATCCGGTAAACACTGCATTAGAAGTTTAGAACCACCATGAGCAATGACACTGCCACCTTACTTGGAGTCCTCGTCCACGTCCTCGACTTCGTCCTTGTCCATCTTCCTCTTGGCCGATACTTCTTTGCTTGAACCGCACACTTGGCTGTTGCTCTTCATCCAACCCTTGTAGATATTGAAACAAAGGTAGCCATCCATTGCAGCGTAGTGGATGTGGTCTATATCTAGTACATTCTGCTACCATGCATGACGATGAAATGTGTAATGAGGTTTCTCCAGTTTACGGTACGAAGGATGAACCATGGCTCCTGCCAGGGTCAGCATTGAAGGCTGACGAGAGGGCACCAGCTGATTCTTCTGGAGGTCGAAGGGGTTTCCTACAACGAGGCCTATCCGACACAAGACTTCTTTGTCGTTCTTAAAGTCTACAGTAACGAATTTCACTGTTTTGTCCTTGAGGAAGTTCTTAAAATCCTGGCACTCAACGTCGGCATGGCATATGTGGTAGACCAAGCAAACGTTATGTACGAAAACCTGGATCACGGCAGGCTTCTTCCTCTCTTCGTCCTTTAGATCCTTCTCTCGTCCCAGGACTGTGGTGTACTCAACATCTAACCCAGCGACCCACTCATCATCTGAGTTTTCGAACATGCGTCTGAAGCGAGAAAGGCATCATTTCACCGTCGCGGAAGAACAGGTGTAGATGACATTGAACTCATCGCCGGTGATGGTTCTAACCTTGTACTCACCGCCGATCGTGGAGATTTGGGACGCCATGGATTTGGGAGGAGGCTTAGGATTAGTGGAACTGCCGTAATGTGAATGGACGGGACGACTAGGAGCGAACCGCCATAGTATTGAAGGGCGTGCGGGGACGAGTAGGAGCGAACTGCCAGCGTGCGAACGACAGGGTAGATGCTTTCCATTCTCCCATGATACGGGCTTCCGAGAGCCCTTGGATCTGAAATCAAACGGTTGCATGGCGTGATTCTAGACCTATGGGTGAATATCCTATCCTGGAGGGTTATTCTGCAAATTTTCAGCAACTTAGCATGCGACCGTTTGATCTCAGATCCAAGGGCTGCCAGCAGCCTGTATCATGGTCGCGCCTACCACGACCGTCACATCGCTCGCGCGGTCGCGCCCTTGGAGATTTAACACGGTGCGTTAGGCTACCTGATGTTGGCATGTCATACATAGTCATCACTTAGTCACTCATACTACAACAAGGTTGGCTATAAGGTTGGCTATAAGTGTATTTTTTTTACTCCTCTCTATCTCTTTCTTCGTACTCCCTCCGTCCCATAATATAAGAACGTTTTTGACACTAGTGTAGTGCCAAAAACGTTCTTATATTATGGGACACAGGGAGTACTAGTATTTATTGCATTTGCCAAGGAGTGACATCTTCCAATGAAATGGTGTTGCTAAGTTTGCTTCATTTAATTAGCTATAGACTCAAAATTGTCTTTTCACCTAGGTACACGCGCTTAGCACCGTTTCTTCCTTGGGTCACCAAACTAGTCTCTCTCTTCTTGATTAACTTGCCACATTAGACTTTATGCCTATGTGGCAAGCTTAAGCACCTGTAGGAGCAAGTAAAAGTAAGTACAATAGTGCGCTTTACATGGCATTTTTGCATATGTGGAGGAAAGAGAGGCAAGGAAAAAGTGGAGAAGTGGGCTCTCATGCAAGAGCCAGCCTCTACTACATGGTGGAGCATTGGGAGAGGCACCTGTATGGAGGTGGTCAGGAATCGGTAGACTCACACCGGTCATAGCGCCGCAATTAAAATGATAATGGCAAGTCAAATCACGGGGCCCCACCTGTCCAGCAGTAACTTGCTGTCAAATCACACAGCCCTACGTTTGCAACAGCCTACTCCCTCGTCTTCTCGCGTCTCTGTCAAACCGACTAGGCGGAACTGCCCCACCTACCACACAGGAAAAGCCCCGCCCTCGACTTCTAAATACAACTACATCCGCTTAAGAATCCAATGATATACTTTTTGTGACATAGTAACTCATATTTAGTTAGTCAAATGGATGACCTAGAACTACGTGCAGGCCCTATAAACCAAGACGCCTAAAAATAAAAAAACCGAGATGGAGAGGGTAGTTCAGCACATATCTTTTTAGATCAATATAGTCGGGATTCACCAAGGAGCAAAACCAAGTGGTAGGCTGCTCCTGTCGTGTTGGCGTAGCGACTCAAGCAGGGTCAGTCCGCACACGAAATGGCGACACACTTAACAGGACCCCTTTGGCCGACATGTGGCTCATCCACCGTCTTGTTCCATGTGCGATGCACCAAATTACAGTTCGGAGCAGCGGTTGGAATTGGAGGCACCCCGGTCGTAGAGCCGCAGTAGTAGAAAATGAGGGGTCAAATCACAAAGCCCCACCTTTCCCGCATTAAGCTGGATGGACGAAGCAACCATCATTTCACTCTAGGGCGCAAGAGCATAAAGAAAGGAGAAAACAATGATGCGTGCGGCAGCTACCTAGGGCACCCTAGGGTAGGGGTCTCCACTACAGATCCTTTTTTTTTGAAAGCGCCTCCACTACAAATCGGCTTCTCCCTCGTCCTCTTGAAGAAAACCGATGATGAGTGCGGCGGTAGGGTTTGTAGGAGTACTACGGCGTGCGGGGCCACGTCATAGTAAATGGGTTCGAGTCAACGCCTTAAATATGTGTGGGCCGCTTGGTTTTACGGGAACGAGGCAGCATTTTGGGTTCGGGGACCAGTGGAGATATAGTACGTACAAAAAATTGTGGACGTAGGTTCGACCGAAAGGCAATGATGCATGGGCCCTGCATTCTGATATACCCAGGGCCGCGTGAAATTTGCTACTCTACTCAAAACTAGTAAGGTACACATGTATTGAACGCATGAGATTTCGAAACCAAACTATGAATAAATACACACTATAGCATGTAAAGCTTTGAGTCATATATGCATGATGTAGATGTTCATTTAGTTCTTATAGTTCATCTCGTTCAAAATCAATTAGTTTTATAAAAATGTTAAGATTCATGGGGTTGTGCATTGTAAATCATAAAGTAAAAAACAAATAATGGCAATTCATTTAGAAAAAAACAATCACTTATGATACAGAAGATTCTAGAACAAAGGAGAAGTGCTTGTGTTTTGAGGTTTGTGCATTATGCTTAAGTTCAACCATGGAGCCTTCTCAATTGTACATGTGGCAGATCTGGTGGAATGTTGATGATATCCAACGGCCAGTAGTGCTCGGATTTACCTATCTCTGCACTGTCGGATTAGCTTCATCCAGTGACCATCTTTCAAAGTTATTGGCACACTATATAGTTCTTGTGCCATAGTTGCATGTTTTGGAAAAAAGCTACTAGTGGGTTGTACTATCTATTTAGGAATAGAAGATGTATACATGGAAGTTGTAGGGAAAGAGATGACATGGAGCATCTCAATTCCTATGAGTAGGGATTGGAAAAGATATGTCATTTGGTTCACATCATAGGAACTTTTCTATTGAATCTAGAGATGACATGTATCTCAATTCCTATGAGGAGGGATTAGAAAAAAGATGTAATTTGCTTCATATCGTAGGAACTTTTCTATTGAATATACGCTAATGTTTATTTTCCTTTGAAATTAAGGGAGTATAGGAATCCATTCGTATGAACCAAGTGTCTCTAAAGCTATAGAAATGATATCATGTTTATTTCCTTTGAAATGTGGAGTATATGAATCTATTCCTATGAACCAATTGGCTCTAAAGGAAAAAATCCTATAAAAATCATATCATATAGAGTTCCTATGATATTCCTCGACACTAAAGGATGCTTGAAATTGTTGAGGGTGATACGGTGGTCTTCCTTTGTAGACTCCTCACCCATCTTTATAGTTACCTCTCGAAGATGAATGAAATGATATATACATGGTATTCTACATGTGCAGTTTGGTACACGAAAACTCGGTAAAAGTTTGTGAAGTTTGAATTTTCAATAAAGTTATATGCACTACATTTCGGAATGGAGGGAGCATACGGCAGTTGCTAACATTCGCGTGGAAGATTTGTGTGTAGGAGGAGTGGCTGTTCTATTAAATGACATGGAAAAACTGACACTGTCGGATGCCGATCTAACGGTTCTTACGGCGTTCGTCAGGAAAAGGCTTGTGGCGAACGTTTGTCAGATAATGATTTACGAACACATGCATTGCATTGATACGTGCCCCCCTCTCTCTCACGCACATGCACCCTCACGAGTTACGACTCTCCCGAGTCCTCTCGCAGACTCGCATGTCGCACCCACCGTCTATCTGCAGGTAGACGTCACGCACATATGTGCTCTTCACACCCTACCCTCAGAACTTCTAAAAAACAAAAGACGACGCGCACATTTTATTTTAGCTCACACGTCACACACTTATACTATTACTCTTACGGCGAACGTTCTTTGGGCATAGTATATTGTACTCTCACGAAGAGAAGCGGTGCACGCACGCACTAGTTCTCTCACACCCACTCGCGGGTACATGTAGGAGCGCATTTTTTTGAAGCTGGTACAACAAAATCACTCCACTATATATAAAAGCAGGAGCCTTAGCGCTTGCTTTACTAGAGTTCCTCTCGTTCACTCTCTCGTGCTCTCTAGATCTAAGCAACACATAGGTGGTCACACTCTCTCTCAGCTCACAGCTGGTCACAAATCCGGCCGGACAATCTCGACCGGGGCAGGGGTGTAGGTGCATCGTTCACGCTGTCGTCGGCGGCGAGGGAGGAGACCAACAGCTGCCCGCGTGTCCCGATCGGCGACCGTGCCGTTCTCTCCGAGAGAGCACCGGCTCGGGAGGGCCTCCGACCCCTTCTTCCTCCCTGCGGTATTGTGGCCAAGATGCGGCCTCCCGACGCCGTCTTTGCCACATGTCGACGACCCTTAGGTATATATTCCTTCAAAACCTGCCTTGCTCTACTGCCCCAGCTCCCTTCATGTGGATCCTTTTCTACTTCCGTCCACTGTTCCAAAGCCACCTAGACTTCTACTATTATTAGAAGTAAAGCTAGTTCATACAGTCGACTCAAAGCATTGGTTCAAACAGGGAAGAAAGTGGGAAAGCTGTAGCATGAATCTGGGACTTGGTTCTAAGAGGAAACGGAGGAAAGTAGTAATATCTGTCACTGTTTAAATAACTATATTTCGTATTTGCGCAAACAGGGATGTCTGTCTCCATATCGTTTCGGGATGTCTGTCTCCGGATCGTTTCTATCCGCGCAATCAAAAGCACACACCTCAGTTTTAGTACAACTGCGCAAAATGAGATGGCTATCCCTCATTATCGTCGTCTAACCTCCCATCTTCAAGGTATCCTTACATTGGTAGTAACTAAGGTAGAATGACCAACGCAATCTAAAAGAGGCTGATTCGTACATTTTACTTCCTGATTGCAGTGCAGGGACGAGCGAAAACAACTGCATCCTAGTCCGGAATGCACTTTCTACCAGTTCATCCATCGACCGAGGACTAGCTGGCACGGCTGCACGGTGGTTTTTTGGACAGGTGCGCGGACAAGAGGCATTGTGGTCTTCTTATTTCTGCAAATAGCGGTGCTTAAATTTAGTGGAATGCACAAGCATTTCAGCTGGTCAGTACACTGCATGGTTCAGTTCAGCATTCCAGCTGAGATCACAATTATAATTGGTTATTCTGGAATGAGAGAACCTAACCCTGGATGGTGGCAACAAGAAAAAACCAGAGTGAACTCCAGGAAATTTAAGCCTGCCAGGAGGCTCTTTACTCAGAGAAGCCTTGCTTGTTTTTTTCCTGATTTGTAAACCTTCTCACAACTTTGTCTTTTGCTGTGAACTAGTATATGTTTGTTATGTTCTATGAATCATTGAGATGTATAAAATTGCTTAACTTATGATTTTCAAGTTTTTTATGAAGACGAGTTTAATGTGAGTGTTCCACATGAGCGCTGGACTAGCGTGTGAACGTTTGGAATTTATTACATTGTGGCCTCAATTAACTGCATGAACCACTGTAACAAGATACATAGTTGCTTATATGTCAGATAACAGATTGTTGATTGTTAGCTGGCCAATAGCCTAGTGTTGAAGCGAGCTGAGCCAATGTGCCGTGTTTTGCACAACTGCTTACAAGTGGGGTAGCACCAACAGTGTTTACAAGTACTTATGTATACGTCGGTGCACGGATCTCGAATGAGTGCTCGGTTTCATCAAAACATGCACTGCTCGTATGATAAACTGTGACAACTTATGTCTTACCATGCCATATTCATGAAAAAACTAGTGAGGACGCATCTGTCTCGACAGCAATTACGATGGTTCTCACATGATTCACGGGCACACAAAAGTAGCAGCAGTTCCCATAGATGGATTCAAACAGAGTACTAGCCCCAGAGGGGTCGATAACAGGCAAGGTTCGGATAATTAGACACAATCCAAACTACTATTAAACACTAGCTGGGGCAACTATTTCATGCCTCGATCTAATTTGGGATGGACACAAGACGGACCTTGCCATGAACATCATCGAGGATGTCCCGCAGCAGCTCAATCCTGTGAACCTTCATGAAGAACCATGTGGCCTTGCCACTGATAAACTTGTTTGTGGAGGCATGCCACGTCATCTTCCTGTGTAAGCTTGACAAGAACAGTATGCCTCACAAACAAAGGAGTAGCTTTGAACTTCTTGTGCTTCAGTACACCCTGGACAACATGCCTGACAACAGTGAGGCTGGAATACAACTCTTCATTGGTATAACCGCAAATGGCTTCCAGGATCCAACAGCCTAAGAACTCTGTTTTCCCAGTGTGTATATTCAGGTCGTTCGCCTCATAGCGAGTGACATGTACAACCACACAATCCTTGTCTGCATCAGGGCTCTAATTGAAACAGAAACAAATTCTGAATTACTTTTCAGTATAAGAAACACAAGTTATTTACACCACTATGTATAGCATGGCATCGAAGCTAATAAATTTTTGCATTATTAATCACCACATACTTCATTTTCTAAAAAAATCACCACATACTTAGATGAAAAACCACAATCGAGATCGGTAAAGAAGGAAATCACCTTGGGCAGCTCAGCGGGGGGGACACATCCTCGAAGGGGGAAAACTGCTCCTGCAGTGCCACGGGGGCTGTAACCTCAAACGAGGCATTGACCATCTCAGTAGTGGCCGTGAGCATATCTAGGGTCGGCTCGGTGGTTGCCTCCATCTTCTTGGAGCTCTCTGTCTCGTGGGGATCAGCCTCCCGCGTCTGCTCGAATATCGGCAGATCTTTGCCTGGTTCTCCTTGGTCCATCATGAAACTGACGAATACTAGGAGACCACTGAAAGGAAAACACAATCGCAATGACAATGAAACAAAAAAAGAGTGAGGATTGGTTACTGCTTTGCAAAAGTTCTTTTTTTTCTTTGAATGAAAATATACCAACATTACGGATCCGCTTACCTTCCCTTCGTTCGGAGAGAAGAACAGTGGCAGATGCGAGTGTTGCCTTTCTTGAAGACGGTGAGGGAGAAGGGGATTCAGCGAAGAGTGAAATGATGGTTGCTTCGTCCGTCAAACTTAGACTGCGGGGAGGTGGGGTTTTGTGATATGACGGCTCGTTACTGCCGCACTACGACCGGGGTGACTCTTCGCCTGCATACTGCCTTCTAATTTGGTGGATGGAATTTGGGGCTGCGCGCTGCATGGCCCGCATGTCGGTGAACAAAAGTATAACGGCATTCAGTAGAGGGAGACGTTTCAACGACCTAGGAGGAGCCAGAAGCGGTAGAGTGTCTCCACTGTACTAGTAGTAATTGTTTTCCTGGGTAGCTGTAGAGTGTCTCCACTATACTAGTAGTAATTGTTTCTTTGGGCCCAAGACAAAACAGCCCATCCACACTAGTAAATAGTAAAATCAATTCAAAAGCCCATATATTTACTGAGTTGACGGATGGGCATGTCGAAGAGCAAAAAAAGGAGTTTCAGGTGGGCAAAAGAGCTTCTGAACGTGTCGGGCTTCTATTTACAACATATTGTGGTCATAATCCAGTAAATTTTACGACCCAGGATGTTCATTCTATGGACCTGACCGATCCATTTGACTGTGACTGCCGAAAACAGTGCTGGAGTTAGATGTTGTTGCCCTTTTCAATCTGGTTTTTTTGTAAACCTGATGAACAATTAACCCTCGTGCTTTTGTACAGTTTGTAATCTGGAGTTAGATGTTCATGCCCTTTTCAACTCGGATGTGACTGTCATATTTTCTTTGAAACAAGGCAAATGACATCACTCTCGCTGGTTGCTTGAGCTCACTGTGCATTACAGAAGCCAAGTGATTAGCCCCCACCAGCACCCACAAACTTATTTCGAACTAGCACATCAAATGGGCTATAAATTTTCATAGGAAAGGCTGCATGACCATGACAGATTTGGATTCTGACATTTGGGACCCATGAGGAAATAGCCTATCCAAGGTGGTGTCGACTTACTAGCCAGTCAACAAACGATTCTGCCTACCAGCCGTTGGATTGACATCCAACATCTGTCGTGTATCTTCTATCTCTTGTCTTCTTCTTCCTCCAGCCGCCCAAACCAAACCACCCAGTCGGCTCCGCCTGCTCCCGCCTCCCATGGCTGGCTGCGCCTCCGCCGCCCTACCGTACGTACCCTCCAATGTTGGCCAGTCCCTCCCTTTATTCCCCCACACGTCCTGTTATTCTCCGGCGACGTCAGCCCCAACACGCACCCGCGCCCGAACCAGTCAACCCTCGTACTCCCCTCCGCCTGCGACTGGACCGGCGCATCTTCAACGGCTCCTGTTCGTTCTGTCCGAGGCCTCGTCGTCGTCCTCCGCCTTGCGGCCTTGATTCGATCGTCGTGCGTGGTGCGCCGCCCTCTTGTGTTGTCAGCGTCGTCAACAACCGAGAGGAACAAGGAGATGACTGTACGTGGACAGGATGACAGTAGGGACCCACCAGCGTCATGGCAGTACGCAAGCAAGTGCCTCTATAGTACAAGCCCAAAAATATGGTTCCTCCTAATGGTTGGACATCTGGGGCTCACACCATTGTCAACGTAGTCAATAAACGAGAGAATTACACTACGAGCGGCTGACACCAGGGACCCAGCAAGTCACGCAGTTTTTTTTGAGGAACAAGCAGTTGTTATTTATACTAGTTTTAGCGACGGATCAGGGTAACAACGGGGCTGTGCGGGGGCTTTGGCCCATCTAGCCAGGGTTTTATTTATGTTTACCACAACATGAGCCCAGTTGTCTTTTTTTCTTGCTGAAAATGGCTAGCCCAGTTCTATTTTTTAAAAAGAAATACCCAAACAAGGCCTACTTGCTTTATCGGCCCTGCTGGGCTGCAAATCTTTCAAGACGAGGAGAGTTTCATTCGGTTTGCCCAGAAATGGGTTGTACATTTTTAAAACGCATCGAACCGGGAATTAGTTTCATTTTTTTTCATTATAAGATCTTAAATTCCATTGATTTATATGCGTAGACAATTATTTGGATTTTATGTTTATACAAATTATTTTTCAAAATAGTTTGAATGTGAATCGATATTTCTGGATTAAAAATAGTTGACCGCACCAAAATATGCAAAATTTCGTATACTTTTTAACCGTGGCCACAATATGGGGTGTAATGCTAACAAAAAGAAAATGGGCTTTAAAAAAATTCTTAAGAATTAGCAAATGGGTCGTACATTATTAGAAATAATGGCAGATGGGTTGTATGTTGTTTTCCACAGATTTGAGGCTGACTTGTGCGCCTACTATAGGTTGACGCGTATGCTTTCATAAAAAAAGGTTGACGCACACGCAACGCCCTGTCAACTTAGTCAACACACGAGAGCAGTCACTATTGGATGTCCATCCAACGGCTGTCGTGCTTCTTCAATCTCTGCTCTTCATGCTCCAGCCGCTCAAACAAGCGCCGATGGGACTGCCTGCTCCCTCCTCCCGCGGCCGGCTATGCTGCCGCGCAGGCCTCACGGCCCCACCGTACTCCCATCGCTGGCCTAGCCATCCCTCTACTCACCCACACATGTGGTTATTCTCCAGCGATGGCAGACGAACCAGTAAACCCTCGTACTCCTCTGTGTGGGAAACAACTTCCGAGTATTCCCTGGCTCTGTGTCATTCCCTTCCTAGGCCTTGTCGTCGTCCACCGCCCTGGTGCTCCCGATGTGGCCTAGTCAATGTGGTCAACGAACGACATCCATCGGAAGTGGATTGTACGTGGAGAGACTGACAGCTGGGTCCACGGCCGCATGCAAGGAAATGCCTCCTTATTACACGCAAAATAATGATTCCTCCACCAGACAGCTAGGACCCACAGGAAGGGCCTCTGTATTTCGCGAAAAAAACGTTGCCCCCGCTGACAGGTCGGACTCACCAGCTATATCTTCGCACTCAAGGAAGTGCCTCCTTATTACGCCAAAAAAATGAATACCCCCTACTAGCTGGGACCCACCATATTGTTGGGCTAACTTGTGGGCCTACTAAGTTGACGGGGACGGAGGGCTTTGTCAACTTAGTCAATACTCCAGTGACCGTATGATGTCCATCCAACGGCCATAGTGCTTCTTCAACCTTTGGTCTTCTTGCTCCAGCTGCCCAAAGTAGCGCCGGTCATGCCGCCTGCTCCTTCCTCTCGTGGCCGGCTGTGCTACCGCAGAGGCCTCACCGCCCCCATACTACTCCCACCACTGGCCAGGCCATCCCTCCACTCACCCACACCCCCTGTTATTCTGCAGTGACGGCAGTCTCACACCGCAGCCGAACCAGTGAATGCTCGTACCCCTCTCCGCGTGGGCATCCACTGCCGCGTCTTGCCCGGCTCCGCGTCGTCCCCTTCCTAGGCCTCGCCGTCGTCCACCGCCGTGGTGCTCTCGGCGCGGCGTGGTCAATGTGGTCAACGACCGACTTCCATCGGAAGAGTACTGTATGTGGAGAGGCTGACAGCTGGGTCCATGGCAGCCGCAAGGAAGTGCTTCCTTATTATGCAGAAAATAATTATTCCTCCACCTGACAGCAGGGACCTACCGGATGGGCCACCAGTATTTTGCGAAAAAATCATTTCCCCTGACTGTTGGGACCCACCGGACGGGTCACCGTATTTCGTGAAAAAAACATTCCCCCCGCTGTCAGCTCGGACCCAGCGGAAGTGCCTCCTTATTACGCACAAAAAAATGAATACTCCCCCGTCTAGCTGGGACCCACCTTGGTGGGAGGCTGACTTGTGGGCCTACTAAGTTGACGGGGACGAAGGGCTTTGTCAACTTAGTCAATATGAACGATTCTAGCTCCAGTGACCGTACGATGTCCATCCAACGGCCGTAGTGCTTCTTCAACCTCTGGTCTTCTTGCTCCAGCCGCCCAAAGCAGCGTCGGTCGTGCCGCATGCTCCTGCCTCCCATGGCCGACTGTGCTGCCGCAGAGGCCTCACCGCCCCTACTATTCCCACCGCTGGCCAGGCCCTGCGGTGACGGCAGCCTCACACCGCAGCCGAACCAGTGAACCCTCGTACTCCTCTCCGCGCGGGCTTCCACTGCCGCGTCTTCCCTGGCTCCGTGTCGTCCCCTTCCTAGGCCTCGCCGTCGTCCACCGCCGTGGTGCTCTCCGCGCGGTGTGGTCAACGTGGTCAAGGAATGACTTCCATCGGAAGAGTACTGTACGTGGAGAGGCTGATAGCTGGGTCCATGGCCACATCCCAGTTTTTTTGTGATTTGCCAAGTAAGTCGCTTTGTCACGCCCGTTGGGCTGCAAATCTTTCAAGACGAGGAGAGCTTTCATTCGGCTGGCCGAGAAAATAGCCCATCAGTAATGATAAATGGGTTGTACATTTTTAAAACACATCAAACCGGCAATTAGTTTCAAATATCTTTTTTTTATTTCATGATTTTAAATTATATTAATTTTTATGCGTGGAGAATTTGTTGGATTTTATATTATATAAATTTATTTTTAAAGTCAGTTCGAATGTGAGTCGAAATTTCTGGATTAAAAACAGTTCAGACCGCACCGAAATATGCAAAATTTCGTATAATTTTTTAACCATGGCCACAATATGGATTGTAATGCTAACAAAAAGAATATGGGCTCAAAAAACCTTAACAATTAGCAAATGGGCTGTAAATTATTAGAAATAATGGTAGATGGGTTGCTGTTTTCCACAGATTTGAGGCTTTCCTAAAAAAAGGTTGACGCACAAGCACTGACTGTTGGATGTCCATCCAACGGCCATCGTGCTTCTTCAATCTCTGCTCTTCCTGCTCCAGCCGCTCAAACAAGCGCCGGCGGGACTTCCTGCTCCCTCCTCCCCGCGGCCGGCTGTGCTGCCGCGCAGGCCTCACCGCCCCACCGTACTCCCATCGCTGGCCTAGCCATCCCTCTACTCACCCACACCTGTTGTTATTCTCCGGCGATGGTAGACGAACCAGTAAACCCTCGTACAGTCGTACTCCCCTCCGCATGGGAAACAACTGCCGAGTCTTCCCTGTCTCTGTGTCATTCCCTTCCTAGGCCTCGCCGTCGTCCACCGCCCTGGTGCTCTCGGCGCGGCCTGGTCAACGTGGTCAACGACCGACGTGCATCTGAAGTGGACTGTACGTGGAGAGGCCGACAGCTGGGTCCACGGCCGCACGCAAGGAAATGCCTCCTTATTACGCGCAAAATAATGATTCCTCCACCTGACATTAGGGACCCACCGAAAGGGCCTCTGTATTTCGCGAAAAAAATGTTACCGTCGCTGACAGCTCGGACCCGCCAGCTATATCTTCACACGCAAGGAAGTGCCTCCTTATTACGCACAAAAAAATGAATACTCCCCTTGTTAGCTGGGACCCAGTATAGTGGCAGGCTGACTTATGGGCCTACTAAGTTGACCGAGACAGAGGGCTTTGTCAACTTAGTCAATATGCACAATTCTAGCTCCAGTGACCATACGATGTCCATCCAACAGCCATAGTGCTTCTTCAACCTCCGGTCTTCTTGCTCCAGCCGCCCAAACCAGCGCCGGTCATGCCTCGTCCTCCTGCCTCCCGTGGCCGACTGCGATGCGGCGGAGGCCTCACCACCCCCTACTACTCCTACCGCTGGCTAGGCCATCCCTCTACTCACCCACACCCCCTGTTATTCTGCGGCGACGGCAGCCTCACACGGCAGCGAACAAGTGAACCCTCGTACTCCTCTACGTGTGGGCATCCACTACCGCGTCTTCCCCGGCTCCGCATTGTCCCCTTCCTAGGCCTCACCGTCGTCCACCGCCCTGGTGCTCTTGGCGCGGCATGGTCAACGTGGTCAAGGAACGGCTTCCATCGGACGTGGATTGTACGTGGAGAGGCTGACAACTGGGTCCACGGCCCCATAAAGGAAGTGCCTCCTTATTACGTGCAAAATAATTATTCCTCCACCTGACAGCGAGGACCCACCGGACGGGCCACCGTATTTCGCAAAAAAAATGTTTGCCCCTGACTGCTGGGACCCACCAGCTACATCTTCGCACGCAAGGAAGTGCGTCCGGGCAAAAAAATGATTCACCCTCCTGACTGCTGGGACCCACCAGCTACATCTTCGCAGACAAGGAAGTGCCTGACAGTCGGGACCCACCTGGTCGAAGCGTACGTAGCGTTGTCATTCTGGTCGCGAACGTGTATGTACATATATACTGGTGGATGTAGAGGCGCGCACGTGTCGTAGTAGAGGCGCGTACGTGTCGTAGTAGAGGCGCGCATGTAGCATGTACACGTACGTACAATGGCCAGAGTGCAAAAAAGAAAATACGGCCACGTATGTGTACATACGGGCGGGGTCTCGAACGCCTACTCGCGCATACGTACGGCCAGGGCTCATGTACATGGATGGGTCGGAACGGAGAAACATCACCGTCGTCGTGTTCATGGGGAGGGAACGGAATGCGTCGTGTTCATGGGGAGGCAACGGAATGCGTCGTGTTCATCGGGAGGCAATGGAACACGTGGGAGCCAACTGGCTGGGTCGGAACGGAATGCATGGTCGTGTTCATCGGGAGGGCTTGGACGGAACAGGTGATGGAAACGAGGCCTGGCGTACCGCACAACGGAGGAAACGGACCTCCTACGTTCGGAACGGGGTCCTGTTGATCAAGAGGGGTCCAGCGTACTGCAAAACGGAGGAAACAGACCTCCTACGGTCGAAACGGGGGTCCTGTTGATCGGGAGGGGTGTGGCGTACCGCAATACAGACGAAACAGACCTCCTACGGTCAAAATGGGGGTCCTGTTGATCGGAAGGGGTGTGGCGTACCGTAAAATGGACGAAACGGACTTGTGTTGGAGCGCTACGGTCGAAACGGGGGTTCTGTTCATCGGGAGGGGTGTGGCGTACCACAAAACGGGACTCCACGGGATACTGTTCATCTCCACCGTCGACCTCCTCCAGCCTCCATGGGCTCTTGTTCATCCAGCCTCCACCGCACGCTACTCCACCGGCTACTATTCAACCACCCCTCCACGGGCACCCCTCCACCATCTACTGTTCATCCGTCCCTCCACACCATGGGGTCCTGTTCAACCACCCATCCACGGGCACCCCTCCACCGTCTACTATTCATCCAGCCCTCCACCACACCACGGGGTCTTGTTCATCCAGAGGCAACGCCACCGCTCACTGTTCATCCACCCCCCCTGCAACGCTCACTGTTCATCCCAGAGGCAGCATCGATCGGCTTCAGTTAGCAGCAGTAGCGAAGGAATCGCTCGATCGGGTTCAGTTAACAGCCATCGATCGATCGCTCGGGTTCAGTAACGCATAGCGTGCAGTGCAATCTCTCGGGTTCAGTTAGAGCCCAACGCCTCGCTCGGGTTCAGTTAGAGCCAATGCCTCGCACACACGCGCGTACGTGTACGAGGGAAACGCGCATCGCTCGGCCCCCGACCTCCCACCGTAACCGGGAACTCGCCAAAATTTTCCTCGCCCTCGCTTCTACCACGGTTTTTTCCGTCATGGATGGCCCAAAGAATGTCATGCAGTTGCGTCTCCGTCCCGCCTAGGACGAAAATCCCATTTTCTATCATGATTTTTTGTCATAGAAGTAGGAGCCCACCACATCTATGATGATACCGGGTTTTGTCACAATTATCGTCATAGAAGTGTTATATGTATGACAGAAAAAAATTCATTCAGCCCAAAATGTCACGGATGTGTTTTTTTTTGTAGTGGCACCGGGGCGAATTCTTCGTTAGTATGGAGATCTTCGAGCGGGCGCTCAACTTCAAATGGGAGGTCATAATTGTTTATGGGTCGGCGTACCACCGGTGCTCCCCGACCTTCCTCGCTGAGCTTCAACAGAAGGTCTCCACCTCCCTCCTCCCTGTTGTCGTGGGAGGTGACTTTAACCTCATCCGCTCCCCGGATGAGAAGAATAATGACCGGATCAACCGCCCCCGGATGCAGCTGTTCAACGACTGCATCATGGAGCTCAGTCTCCGTGAGCTCGAGCGGACGGGTTCCAGGTTCACCTGGACAAACCGTCGGGCTGACCCGACGCGATCCATCCTGGATCGTGTCCTAGTTTCCCCAGAATGGGAACTTAGATGTCCCCTGGCCTTGCTTCGGGCGATTACCCAGATCGGGTCTGACCACGTTCCTCTACTCCTATCCACCGCCGATGAATGCCTCCCCCCCCCCCGTCCCGCCGCGGTTTCGGTTTGAGCTTTCCTGGCTCAACCAGGCGGGATTCCACACGGCGGTCGCGGATAAATGGACCACCGCGCGCACTACTCCCCACCGCTCCATGTCTACCGTTGACTCGTGGCAGTTTTGTGCCAAGCTCGCCCATCAATTTATGAAGGGTTTGGGCGCGAACCTTGGTCGGGACCTCCGCGAACGCAAGAAAGCTCTACTCTCCGCCATCCAAGCTCTGGACACCCGCGCTGACATTTCCGGGATCTCCCCGGATGAGTGGATGCAGAGATACGATCTCGAGGATTAGCTCTCGACCATTTACACGGATGAGGAGGCTTACTGGAGGCTCCGTGGTACCCAACGATGGGTGCTTCGTGGAGACGCCAATACAGCTTACTTCCAGGCGATCGCGAATGGGCGGCGGCATCTTAACTCCATCCATTGCTTATGGGATGGAGATACCCAGATTGTCCGTCCATCGAATATCCATGCCCATATAGACGGCTTTTACAAAGCCTTATTCTCCCCCACCCCTCGGGGTGGGGCCGCTCTGGCTCCCGACACATGGTCGGGCATCCAGCTAGTGTCCTATGCGGCTAATGCCGCCTTGGTGGCACCTTTCTTGGAGGACGAAGTCCTCACTGCCATAAAGGGTATGAACCCCTCCTCGACCCCGGGGCCTGATGGACTGCCAGTGACTTTCTTCAAATCATTTTGGCAGACCATCAAACCGGAAATCATGGCCCTCTTCGAGGTGTTCTTTTCGGGGACAATGGACCTTGGCCGCCTTAACTATGGGGTCATCACCCTCACCCCCAAAGTTCCGAGGGCCTCTGACATCCGCCAGTTCCGGCCTATCACCGTGGTCAATGTGATATTTCGGATCCTGGCTAAAGGGTACGCCAATAGGGTGACCCTTTTAGCTGACGCTATCACTCACCCCAACCAATTCGCCTTCATTCAAGGGAGGTTTATCCTGGATGGGGTGCTAGTCTTCCACGAGGTTGTAACACCCTTGATGCGACTATATCTCCCACGTGTCGAGGCACGACTTAGAGGCATAATCGCATTGAAAGCATATGTCGCAAGTCAGGCAATCTTCACAACATCCCATATAATATAGATAATAAAAGGGGAGATAACATAGTTGGCTTACACTCGCCACGTCAATCAAGTACATAAAATAGCATTACATCAACCAAACACTCATGGCCCGACTACGGCGCCAAAATAAAAGATAACCCAACATGTGACACAGTCCCGATCATCCCCAACTGGGCACCACTACTGATCATCAGGAAAGGAAACATAGTATCGTTGAGAGTCCTCGTCGAACTCCCACTTGAGCTCGAGCAAGTCACCTAGAGCGGAATCATCAGGCCCTGCATCTGGTGTAATAGTAATCTGTGAGCCACAGGGACTCAGCAATCTCGCACCCTCGCGATCAAGACTATTTAAGCTTAAAAGGTATGGTAAGGTAAATATAAGTGGAGCTGCAGCAAGCGACTAGCATATATGGTGGCTAACCTATTCGCAAAAGAGAGCGAGAAGAGGAGGCAAAGCGCGAGCGAGAAACTAGAGAGCAACCTGCGCAAGCATTACTCCAACATCGTGTCCACTTCCTGGACTCCGCCGAGAAGAGACCATCACAGTAACTCACACGGTTGATTCATTTTAACTAAGTTAAGGTTCACGTTATCTACAACCAGACATTAACAAATTCCCATCTGCCCATAACCGCGGGCACGGCTTTCGAAAGTTCAAATCCCTGCAGGGGAGTCCCAACTTAGCCCATGACAAGCTCTCACGGTCAACGAAGGAATAGACCTCCTCCCGAGACGTTCCGATCAGACTCGGTATCTCGGTTCTTCAAGACACTTCGACAGGTTAAAACAAATCCAGCAACACCGCCCGAATGTGCCGACAAATCCCGATAAGAGCTGCACATATCTCGTTCTCAGGGCACACTCAGATGAGCGCTCCATACAACTAAAACCAAACCTCGAGTTTCCCCGAGGGGGTGCTGCACAGGACTCTAGTTTGGACCAACACTCAGAGGAGCACTGGCCCAGGGGGGCTTAAATAAGATGACCCTCGGGCTCCGGAAACCCAAGGGAAAAAGAGGCTAGGTGGCAAATGGTAAAACCAAGGTTGGGCATTGCTGGAAAAGCTTTAATCAAGGCGAACTATAAAGGGGTTCCCATTATAACCCAACCACGTAAGGAACGCAAAATCCGGGAACATAACACCGATATGACAGAAACTAGGGCGACAAGAGTGGAACAAAACACTAGGCGAGAGGCCGAGCCTTCCACCCTTTACCAAGTATATAGATGCATTAAGATAACATGGCAATATAATGATATCCCAACAAGTAAATAAATGTTCCAACAAGGAACGGCCTCCAAACTTCACCTGCAACTAGCAATGCTATAAGAGGGGTTGAGCAAAGCGGTAACATAGCCAATCAACGGTTTGCTAGGACATGGTGGGTTAGAAGTTTGATATGGCAATTTGGGAGGCTTGAAAGCAAGTGGTAGGCATCGTAGCATTGGCATAGCAAAAGAGCGAGCATCTAGCAAAGCAAAGATAGTAGTGATTTCGAGGGTATGATCATCTTGCCTACAAAGTTGTCAGAGTTGACTGGATCCTCGAAAGCAAACTCAACGGGCTCCTCGTTAGCGAACTCGTCTCCCGGCTCTACCCAAACAAGACAAACAAGCAAACGGAACACAATCAACCACGTGCAAGGATCAAACAATATGATGCAACATGGTATGCGATGCGGGATGCATATGCAAGATTTGACAAGGGATGCATGAACCTGGCCTCAACTTGGAAATCCAAATGTGCCACTGGAAAGATGAGATGAAATCGCTTGAAAACGATATAAAGAACGCCGGAATTGGGGTTACGGTTTGGAAACGGCAAGCAATTCAAATATGGTCATGTTCTGCGATTTACAGCAAGTAGTCATCCAAATGCAACGAGATGAACATGCTACAGCACCCAAATATGGCATAAAAATACATGGCAGGGATGCATTCATGATGCTTAACAAAATTCTAGCACTGAGCTACGGCCAAATCATCCACTAACAGGATCAAACAAGCATGGCAAAAATGCATATGGTAAACAGATCTCAGACTTAGTGAAATTAACACTTGTCTGGAAATTTCAGATCAGATAGCACTCTTCGGAGCAACAAAACTACATGCTACAGGACCTGAACAAGGCAAAGTAAAACATGGCATGGAGCTACTCAAAAAGCTTAACAAAAGTCCCTTAGTGACCTTGAGCCAAAAGGGATCAGAAAACACATTTGCAAGCATGTGAACATAGCAAAAGCATAATCAGTTTTCAGACTTAATGAAAACTGGCACATGCTGAAAACAGATTTCAAGTAGGCATGTTTATGAGCTCGATGCACTCACTACGGAGCAATTCATGAAAAGCTAAGCATACACCCATCAAGAATGCACAAAATACAAGCTTGACATGGCAAGAACAATAACATAACATGCACGGATCAACTACAACATCCTTGGCAAAATCGCTAACAAGTAGACAATCTGCCCAGATTCACGAAGTAGCAAAAGTAGAGCTCGATTGACTCAAGTTAGGGTGCTCCATAATTGCAAACAAAGACATGGATGGATAGAGCACTACAAGATTAATAAAACATCCTTACTGATCATCCTCAAAAGAGGCACGGATCACTAGGAAACAACATGAACATATGGCCATATGAGATAAACAGGTCAAGGACTTAGTGGAAATGCTAAGTCCCTGAAATCAGCATTACCAAGTGCCTCACTTTGCAAGCTTGTGCTAGTCACCACACACATCACAAAAATACATGGGTTGCACCTCTGAAAAGATGGAAAAACCCTTAACAAAACATATGTAGAGCTCAAGGGCATATCATGCACACATTAATCATGGCAAAAATGACAAATATCTAAATGGAGCAGCAGATCTGACAATTATCTCAAGTAGCCCTCTTCCAATAGCATTTCGGGCATCAAGATGATCTCAAATGAAAATGATGCAATGGAATGAAATGATGTACTCTCTGAGACGAACATTTTGATATGCTATAAGCCAAAAACAGAGCTACGGATACGAAGTTATAGCATGTCAAAGTTTGCAAAAAGATTAGGGTTCGGGGATGAAAAAGCAACCGAGAGTTTCCATAGATCCAGATCCAACACGCGGATCGAGGCACGCCGGAGCACTGTAGCAGCAGGGAGTCGCCGGAGTTCGTCGCGGGCTCGCCGGAGGAAGAGGACGCCGGGGCTCACCGGAGTTGGCGACAGGGAGGCGCAGGCGACCACCGGGTGCGGGCACCAAGGCGAGGCGGTGCCGGAGCGGCGCCGGCTGG
>NC_057794.1:240697942-240707503 GCF_018294505.1 Triticum aestivum
GCCGGGAGGGCCCCGCCTGGGCCCCGGCGGGCCGGCTCGCGGCGGCGCGGGGAAAGTGGGCGCGGTCGGCGGACGAATCGGGCGACGACATGTGGCGGCGGACGGCGGGAACGGACACGTCCGGACGGCGGGTTTTCGTCCGGCGGCGCGAGGAGAGGGAGAGGTTAGGGTTTGCCCGAGATTTTTGGAAAGGGATCTATAAATAGGCATAGAGGGAGCTAGGAAGCTCCAAATGGAGTGCGGTTTGCGGCCACGCGATCGTGATCGAATGCTCTAGATGATGGAGAGGGTTTTGATGGGTTTTGGGCCAACTTGGAGAGGTGTTGGACTGCAACACACACGAGGACTTTTCGGTCCCTCGGTTAACCGTTGGAGCATCAAACGAAGTCCAAATGGTACGAAACTTGACAGGCGGTCTACCGGTAGTAAACCAAGGTCGCTTGGCAAGTCTCGGTCCAATCCGGAAATGTTTAATCCCCACACACGAAAGAAAGGTAGAAATGACCACCGGAGGAGAACGAAGCGCCGGAATGCAAAACGGACAACGGGGAAAATGCTTGAATGCATGAGATGAGCACGTATGCAAATGCAATGCACATGATGACATGATATGAGATGCATGACAACGATAACAACACACGGAGACAAAAACCCAAACCCGAGAAAAATAAAATAACTTAACGCCGGAAACGGCAAGAGTTGGAATACATATTGGGAAAGTCATATCCGGGGTGTTACAACACTCCACCACTACGAAAGGATCTCGTCCCGAGATCTAGGACTGAAAGAACACCGGGTACTCAGAACGGAGGTGATCCTCGCATTCCCAGGTAGCTTCACGGTCGGAACGGTGTGACCACTTGACTTTGAGGAATTTAATTGACTTGTTGCGAGTCTTGCGTTAGTCTCTTCGAAAATAGCAACGGGGTGCTCACGATAGGAGAGATCTTCTTGGAGCTCAATATCCTCGAAGTTGACGGTGCGGTCAGGAGTCTTGAAGCACTTTTGGAGCTGAGAGACATGGAACACGTCATGAACATTTGCAAAGTTTGAAGGAAGCTCAAGTTGATAGGCGAGATCGCCTCTCATGCTGACAATCTTGAAGGTCCCACGTATCTGGGGGCAAGCTTCCCTTTGATACCGAAGCGGCGAGTACCTTTTATAGGAGAGACGCGGAGGTAAACATGATCTCCGATCTCGAAAGCCAGATCACAGTGCTTACTATCATAGTAGCTCTTCTGGCGGGATTGGACTGCTTTGAGGTTATCTCGAATGACTTTGCACATTTCCTCTGCCTCTGTGATTAAGTCATTACCCAAAAGCTGACGTTCACCGGTTTCGGACCAGTTGAGAGGGGTACGGCACTTCCTGCCATACATAATTTCAAATGGGGCCTTGCCCGAACTTGCTTGAAAACTGTTGTTGTAGGAGAATTCAGCATAAGGAAGACAATCCTCCCACTTAATGCCGAAGGAGATCACACAAGCCCTGAGCATATCTTCAAGAATCTGGTTGACACGCTCGACTTGACCGCTAGTTTGAGGATGGAAAGTTGTGCTGAAACGGATGTTGGTGCCCATGGCCTTCTGAAAAGAATCCCAAAACTTGGAGGTAAAGATGCTACCACGGTCTAAAGAGATCACTTGTGGAATACCGTGCGGAGAGACAATTCGAGAGGTATAGAGTTCCGCCAATTGAGTTGCAGTGATTGACTCTTTGATAGGCAGAAAGTGAGCCACTTTGGTGAGTTTGTCGATGACAACGAATATAGCATCATTGCCACGCTTGGACTTTGGAAACCCAGTCATGAAGTCCATCTCAATGTGGTCAAACTTCCATTCTGTAATGGCAAGAGGTTGGAGGAGACCAGCTGGCCTTTGGTGTTCTGCCTTCACTCTTCTGCAGACATCACACTCGTTCACGAATTGAGCAATCTCACGCTTCATTCGAGTCCACCAATAAGCCTGCTTAAGGTCCTGATACATCTTCGTACTCCCAGGATGGATGAAGAGGAGAGAACTGTGAGCCTTGTTCATGATCACTTTACGAAGGTCACCTTTGGGCATAACAATACGATCCTCGAAGAAGAGAGTGTCCTTGTCATCAAGGCGGTAGCACTTGTACTTGGGTTGACTCTTGGCAATCCCAATCTTCACCTTTTTCACCATAGCATCAAGAAGCTAGGCTTGGCGAATCTGGTCTTCCAAGGTAGGAGAGACTTGAAGGTTGGCGAGGAAACCTTGAGGAACAACTTGCAGATTAAGTTTGCGGAAAGCTTCACAAAGCTCGGGTTGATAAGGCTTGAGAATAAGACTGCTACAATAAGTCTTTCTGCTCAATGCGTCAGCAATCACATTGGCCTTGCCTGGAGTATACTCGATACTCGGATTATACTCTTGAATCATTTCAACCCATCGAGTTTGCCTGAGGTTGAGATTAGGCTGAGTGAAGATGTACTTGAGACTTTTGTGATCAGTGAAAATGTCCACTTTTCTTCCCAATAAGAGATGTCTTCAAGTCAAAAGAGCATGCACAACTGCCGCCAACTCGAGATCATGAGTGGGGTAGTTCTTCTCATTAGGCTTCAACTGGCGAGAGGTATAAGCAACAATTTTCTTCTCTTGCATCAATACTGCGCCAAGACCTTGGAGAGAGGCATCACAAAAGACCTCATACGGTTTGGATTCATCAGGCGGAGTCAGAACTGGAGCAGTGATCAATTTCTCTTTCAAAGTGTTGAAAGCAATGTCACACTCCGGAGACCAAACGTACTTGACGTGCTTCTGGAGAAGATTTGAGAGAGGCTTCGCGATCTTAGAAAAGTTTTCAACGAATCTTCGACAGTAGCTTGCGAGACCGAGGAAGCTACGGAGTTGCTTCACGTTCTGAGGAGGTTCCCAATTCACAACTGCAGACACCTTCTCAGGATTCATGGCAATGCCCTTGGCAGAGATGATATGACCAAGATAAAGAACCTCATCGAGCCAAAATTCGCACTTGGAGAACTTGGCGTAGAACTTGTGTTCCCTCAACTTATCGAGTACCAAACGCAAGTGCTTGGCATGATCTTCCTTGCTCTTCGAGAAAACCAGAATGTCGTCAAGATAGACCAAAACAAAGTCATTGGTGTAGGCATTGAAGATGAAGTTCATCATGCGAGAGAACGTCGGAGGAGCGTTGACGAGGCCAAAAGACATGACAGTGTATTCATATGAACCATAGCTTGTCCTGAAGGCCGTCTTGGGAATATCTTGCTCATGGATTCGAATCTGATGATAACCCATATGGAGATCAAGCTTGGAGAATACTTGGGCACCTTTGAGTTGTTCGAACAGCTCGTTGATGTTGGGAAGTGGGTATTTGTTCTTGATGGTCTTCTTGTTCAATGGACGGTAATCAACACAAAGTCGGTCCGTTCCATCCTTCTTCTTCACAAAAAGAACACCACAACCCCACGGAGAAGAACTAGGCCGGATGAGACCAATTCTTTCTTGAATACCGAGTTGCTTCTTCAGCTCCTTCAACTCTTCAGGTACGATCTTGTAAGGACGCTTGCACACAGGTTCCGTGCCAGGCTCAAGATCAATGACGAATTCAACTGGCCGGTGCGGAGGCATTCCTGGAAGCTCTTCTGGAAAGACGTCTTGATATTCGCAAACGACTGGGATTTGCGAGATAGCATCGAGTTCACCCTTCTCATTAAGAGAAAACAGACGGATGGTATTATCCCGAGCGGCAAAGACAATTACATCCTCAGACGAATGAGTCAATTGAATCTGCCTGGCAGCACAATCAAGATGCGCCTTGTGCTTAGAAAGCCAATCCATCCCGAGAATAAGATCAATATCCGAGTTACCAAGAATGATTGGGGAAGAAAGGAACTTGTAGTCGCCCAAGGTGATAGTAACCTCCGGGACGCAGGTGTTAGCTGTCATCTGCTTGCCCGGTGACACAATTTGCAAGGAACTTTGCAGATACTGATAATCGCACTCATACTTCGATGCAAAAGGTTTGGAAATGAAACAATGTGATGCACCAGTGTCAAAAAGAACTTTTGCAGGAATATCATTAACAGGAAGGTTACCCAGGATGACATCTGGCGTATCCTCTTCCTGAGCTGCATTCAGCAAGTTGACCTTGGCGGACTTGGTGTTATGCTTGACCATAGTTGTACTTGCCGATCTCACAGGAGGAGGAGGAGGAGGAAGACGCCTCTGGTTGAGACACTTGTTGGCATAGTGACCCTTCTGTTGGCACTTATTGCACGTGACCTCTGAAAGCGGACGGTGATACGGAGCACTCGATCTTGGAGCTTGAGACGAAGTCTTGTTCTGAAAGCCAGGGTTGGGTGGGTGGGAAGACCCACTGCCACCTTTGCTCTTCTGCTGATATGGCTGGCGGAATGGAGGAGGAGGAAGCCAATACTTCTGCTGCTTGGCCACTTGAGTAGAGGAAGAAGGAGTAGCATCTCTGCCTCGCTTCTTGGAAGCATCACACCTCAGTTGAGCGGCCTCTTGCTTCAATGCCATGTTGTAGAACTCATCGTACCTCAAGGGCTCAAAGAGAACAAGAGCTAGCTGGATTTCTTCTCTGAGACCACCCCTGAACTGGTATATCATGCTCTTCTCATCAGGGACGTCCTACTTGGCAAAGCGGGCGAGCTTCTGAAACAACTTGTTGTAGTCATAGACAGACAAAGAACCTTGCTTCAGGTTGTGGAATTCCTCACGCTTGCTTCCAACCATGCTCTGAGGGATATGGTGAGCTCTGAAATCTTGACGGAATTCATCCCAAGTGATCACACGTCCACCTTTGGAGTCCTTGTACTGCGAAACCATTCTGCAGCTTGATCTTTGAGTTGGAAGGAATCGAACTTGACGAAGTCCTCAGGCCTGACATTACTGCACTTGAAATGCTTGCACAGATCCACGAGCCAATCGTCAACATCGGTTGCCTCAACACAATTGCTGAAAGTCTTTGGCCCGTTAGCAAGGAACTGGTTGAGTGTAGTAAAGTGATTCTGATTGTTGCCTTGGTTCCCTTGGTTGCCTTGATTGCGCTCTTGAAGAATTTGCATGATCAACTGTGTGTTTGCATTGGTTGCGGCCATCACAGCTTGCCATGCCTCCGGAGGAGGTGGAGGTGGTGGCGGATCAGGATTCGGAGTCGTGCGCGTTGGAGGAGCCATCCTGAAGAGGTTGACATCCATTAGCACATGGATAGACAAATATTGAAGCTGAATCAAATGGAATGAAAATTGCAACATAAAGTATTCACATCCGAACAAAATGAACGAATGCATTCCTCTTGAAATGGTCACATGTCCATAAATTGAGAAGCCACGTAGAATTTAGGTAGAGAAATAAATCAACAAGGTACGGATCAAGAACGAATAATCGGTAAGAAATCCCAATCTTAAACCAACTATCCGTGGAAGAAGAACTAGAGCTACTAGAATTCCCACCTATGAAACTCCCGAACCTTTCCGGTTATGCAATCAGGTGTTGGGGATACAGGGGAAGCATAATATCTCACCCAAATCTAGCAAATCCTACATCCAGCTATATCCATCCTTCAACACATAACCGAGAAAAACTTCGGAAACCATCTACCTCAACCTTCGAAAAGCATCTGTTATACAAGTTATGGTGATACTCCCGAACTCCCGCCCCAGTACTGGGTGGCGTCGAGGTTATCTCACCAACGAACTGCATAAAAGAGATTTTCGATGTCGGTGTACTAAACTCAGGTATTCCAGAACTGCAACGATAAAATTATGACGACAACACCTCAGAGCTCAACTCCCCGGGACACCTCCACAAAACCCCAGACAGGAGGCACCAAGACAATGTTCTCGTCATAAAACCATTGGAACGATTCCAAGATACCCGCGTGATCCTAAAATTTTTTTTAGTGAAATTTGAGAAGAGTCAAAACTCTATGTCAGGATGCCTTACCAGAGCGATGAGGAGACTGGGAAGTAAAAAGAATTCCTAAACTCTCCGATATATAATTCCTAAATGACTCAAAACATTTTTTTCTAGACACAACTCGGCTGCTAAAAACAATCAAGCAATGGGGCTCCTAAGGTCGGGGAAGGCTCTGATTACCAACTTGTAACACCCTCGATGCGACTATATCTCCCACGTGTCGAGGCACGACTTAGAGGCATAATCGCATTGAAGGCATATGTCGCAAGTCAGGCAATCTTCACAACATCCCATGTAATATAGATAATAAAAGGGGAGATAACATAGTTGGCTTACACTCGCCACGTCAATCAAGTACATAAAATAGCATTACATCAACCAAACACTCATGGCCCGACTACGGCGCCAAAATAAAAGATAACCCAACATGCGAGACGGTCCCGATCATCCCCAACTGGGCACCACTACTGATCATCAGGAAAGGAAACATAGTATCGTTGAGAGTCCTCGTCGAACTCCCACTTGAGCTCGAGCGCGTCACCTGGAGCGGAATCATCAGGCCCTGCATCTGGTGTAATAGTAATCTCTGAGCCACAGGGACTCAGCAATCTCGCACCCTCGCGATCAAGACTATTTAAGCTTAAAAGGTATGGTAAGGTAAATATAAGTGGAGCTGCAGCAAGCGACTAGCATATATGGTGGCTAACCTATTCGCAAAAGAGAGCGAGAAGAGGAGGCAAAGCGCGAGCGAGAAACTAGAGGGCAACATGCGCAAGCATTACTCCAACACCGTGTCCACTTCCCGGACTCCGCCGAGAAGAGACCATCACAGTAACTCACACGGTTGATTCATTTTAATTAAGTTAAGGTTCAAGTTATCTACAACCGAACATTAACAAATTCCCATCTGCCCATAACCGCGGGCACGACTTTCGAAAGTTCAAATCCCTGCAGGGGAGTCCCAACTTAGCCCATGACAAGCTCTCACGGTCAACGAAGGAGTAGACCTCCTCCCGAGATGTTCCGATCAGACTCGGTATCTCGGTTCTTCAAGACACTTCGACAGGTTAAAACAAATCCAGCAACACCGCCCGAATGTGCCGATAAATCTCGATAGGAGCTGCACATATCTCGTTCTCAGGGCACACTCAGATGAGCGCTCCATACAACTAAAACCAAACCTCGAGTTTCCCCGAGGGGGCGCTGCACAGGACTCTAGTTTGGACCAACACTCAGAGGAGCACTGGCCCAGGGGGGGCTTAAATAAGATGACCCTCGGGCTCCGGAAACCCAAGGGAAAAAGAGGCTAGGTGGCAAATGGTAAAACCAAGGTTGGGCATTGCTGGAAAAGCTTTAATCAAGGCGAACTATCAAGGGGTTCCCATTATAACCCAACCGCATAAGGAACGCAAAATCCGGGAACATAACACCGATATGACGGAAACTAGGGCGGCAAGAGTGGAACAAAACACTAGGCGAGAGGCCGAGCCTTCCACCCTTTACCAAGTATATAGATGCATTAAGATAACATGGCAATATAATGATATCCCAACAAGTAAATAAATGTTCCAACAAGGAACGGCCTCCAAACTTCACCTGCAACTAGCAACGCTATAAGAGGGGCTGAGCAAAGCAGTAACATAGCCAATCAACGGTTTGCTAGGACATGGTGGGTTAGAGGTTTGACATGGCAATTTGGGAGGCTTAAAAGCAAGTGGTAGGCATCGTAGCATTGGCATAGCAAAAGAGCGAGCATCTAGCAAAGCAAAGATAGTAGTGATTTCGAGGGTATGATCATCTTGCCTACAAAGTTGTCAGAGTTGACTAGATCCTCGAAAGCAAACTCAACGGGCTCCTCGTTAGCGAACTCGTCTCCCGGCTCTACCCAAACAAGACAAAGAAGCAAACGGAACACAATCAAACACGTGCAAGGATCAAACAATATGATGCAACATGGTATGCTATGCGGGATGCGATGCGGGATGCATATGCAAGATTTGACAAGAGATGCATGAACCTGGCCTCAGCTTGGAAATCTAAGTGTGCCACTGGAAAGATGAGATGAAATCGCTTGAAAACGATATAAAGAACGCCGGAATCGGAGTTACGATTTGGAAATGGCAAGCAATTCAAATATGGCCACGTTCTGCGATTTACAGCAAGTAGCCATCCAAATGCAACGAGATGAACATGCTACAGCACCCAAACATGGCATAAAAATACTTGGCAGGGATGCATTCATGATGCTTAACAAAAGTCTAGCACTGAGCTACGGCCAAATCATCCATTAACAGGATCAAACAAGCATGGCAAAAATGCATATGGTAAACAGATCTCAAACTTAGTGAAATTAACACTTGTGTGGAAATTTCAGATCAGATATCACTCTTCGGAGCAACAAAACTACATGCTACAGGACCTGAACAAGGCAAAGTAAAACATGGCATGGAGCTACTCAAAAAGCTTAACAAAAGTCCCTTAGTGACCTTGAGCCAAAAGGGATCAGAAAACACATTTGCAAGCATGTGAACATAGCAAAAGCATAATCAGTTTTCAGACTTAATAAAAACTGGCACATGCTGAAAACAGATTTCAAGTAGGCATGTTTACGAGCTCGATGCACTCACTACGGAGCAATTCATGAAAAGCTAAGCGTACACCCATCAAGAATACACAAAATACAAGCTAGACATGGCAAGAACAATAACATAACATGCACGGATCAACTACAACATCCTTGGCAAAATCGCTAACAAGTAGACAATCTGCCCAGATTCACGAAGTAGCAAAAGTAGAGCTCGATTGACTCAAGCTAGGGTGCTCCATAATTGCAAAAAAAAAGACATGGATGGATAGAGCACTACAAGATTAACAAAACATCCTTACTGATCATCCTCAAAAGAGGCACAGATCACTAGGAAACAACATGAATATATGGCCATATGAGATAAACAGGTCAAGGACTTAGTGGAAATGCTAAGTCCCTGAAATCAGCATTACCAAGTGCCTCATTTTGCAAGCTTGTGCTAGTCACCACACGCATCACAAAAATAGATGGGTTACACCTCTGGAAAGATGGAAAAACCCTAAACATATGTAGAGCTCAAGGGCATATCATGCACACATTAATCATGGCAAAAATGACAAATATCTAAATGGAGCATTGGATCTGACAATTATCTCAAGTAGCCCTCTTCCAACAGCATTTCGGGCATCAAGATGATCTCAAATGAAAATGATGCAATGGAATGAAATGATGTACTCTCTGAGACGAACATTTTGATATGATATAAGCCAAAAACGGAGCTACGGATGCGGAGTTATAGCATACCAAAGTTTGCAAAAAGATTAGGGTTCGAGGATGAAAAAGTCAACCGAGAGTTTCCACAGATCCAGATCCAGCGCGTGGATCGAGGCACACCGGAGCACTGTAGCAGCAGGGAGTCGCTAGAGTTCATCGCGGGCTCGCCGGAGGAAGAGGACGCCGGGGCTCGCCGGAGTTGGCGACAGGGAGGCGCGGGCAACCACCGGGTGCGGGCACCGAGGCGAGGCGGTGCCGGAGCGGCGCCGGCTGGGTGCGGCGGATGCGGCGACCGGGGCGGCGCGCGCCGGTGGCTGGGGCTGCGAACGT
>NC_057794.1:240707874-240737387 GCF_018294505.1 Triticum aestivum
AGGCGGTGGCCGGCGGAGGAGACGAGAGGGGCGGGCGCGGGCGACGGGCCGGGAGGGCCCCGGCGGGCCGGCTCGCGACGGCGCGGGGGAAGTGGGCGCGGTCGGCGGACGAATCGGGCGACGACATATGGCGGCGGACGGCAGGAACGGACATGTCCGGACGGTGGGTTTTTGTCCGGCAGCGCGAGGAGAGGGAGAGGTTAGGGTTTGCGCGAGATTTTTGGAAGGGGGTCTATAAATAGGCATAGAGGGAGCTAGGAAGCTCCAAATGGAGTGCGGTTTGCGGCCACGCGATCGTGATCGAATGCTCTAGATGATGGAGAGGGTTTTGATGGGTTTTGGGCCAACTTGGAGGGGTGTTGGGCTGCAAGACACACGGGGACTTTTCGGTCCCTCGGTTAACCGTTGGAGCATCAAACGAAGTCCAAATGGTACGAAACTTGACAGGCGGTCTACCGGTAGTAAACCAAGGCCGCTTGGAAAGTCCCGGTCCAATCCGGAAATGTTTAATCCCCACACACGAAAGAAAGGTAGAAATGACCACCGGAGGAGAACGAAGCGCCGGAATGCAAAACGGACAACGGGGAAAATGCTCGAATGCATGAGATGAGCATGTATGCAAATGCAATGCACATGATGACATGATATGAGATGCATGAAAACGATAACAACACACGGAGACAAAAACCCGAACCCGAGAAAAATAAAATAACTTAACGTCGGAAACGGCAAGAGTTGGAATACATATTGGGAAAGTCATATCCGGAGTGTTACAGAGGTCCTTCATGAAGTTCGGTCCAAACACCACAGTGCGGTCTTCCTGAAGCTTGACTTTCATAAGGCTTATGATGCAGTTTCCTGGCTATTCCTTCGGGAAGTATTATTCCGTAAGGGTTTTGACGACCGGTGGGTGACCAGAGTTATGCAACTCGTCTCCTGTGATCGGACCGTGGTTAACATTAACGGCAAGGTCGGGCCTTTCTTCCCCACCCTTTGTGAGGTTCGCCAAGGCGACCCTTTCTCTCCGTTTTTGTTCAACATGGTGGTCGATGCCCTTGCGGTCATCCTGGATAAGGCCAAATATGCTGGCAATATCCACGGCATTGTCCCTCACCTTGTAGGAGGGGGAGGGGTCTCCCTCCTTCAATATGCTGACGACACAACAATAATGGTGGAGGGCTCCGCAACCGATATTGTCAACCTGAAGTTCCTCCTTCTATGCTTACAACAGATGTCCGGGCTCACGATCAACTTCGATAAGAGCGAAGTGATGATCATTGGCTCTGGCCATTGCTGACCGGTTGAACTGCCGCTTGGGTACTTTCCCCAAGACTTACTTGGGGATACCCGTTAGTGACTCGAGGCTCACCATGGCTGACCTCCGCCCGACAGTGACCCAGATGCAGCACCGAGTTGAGCCCTGGAAGGGGAGGTGGCTCTCGAAGGCGGCCTGGGTAATTCTCATCAACTCCTCGCTCGTTAGCCTCCTTTGGTTTCTCATGAGCACCACCAGGAGATCGCCAAATACCAATCCAGGTTTTTCTGGGCAGATGAGGGTGACAAGCAGAAATACCATATGGTGAGCTGGCCCGACATCTGCAAGCCCAAGGACCAGGGTGGACTAGGCATCTTGTCTTCTCGGCGCATGAACATCGCTCTCCTGACCCGGTGGCTCTGGCATATCGCCAATGGGGAGGGAGGCCTCTGGCTCACCATCATCCAAAACAAGTACCTCCGTGGCCAGCCTCTTGCGTTCTGTCAGCACTCGGGCGGATCCCAGTTCTGGCAAGCTGTGATTCAGCTCTTTCCCATGCTCCGCATCGGCACGTCCATCTCAGTTGGCTCTGGGTCCTCGACCCTGTTTTGGTTTGACCGCTGGCTAGGAGACTCCCCCCTGGCTGCTCGGTTTTCGGACCTATTAGCCATAGCGGTTGACACTCAGGTCTATGTCGAGACGGCCCTTATTGACTTAGGGCGTCTCGCCTTCTGGCGCCCTTTCGGTTCCCTCGAGGTTGTCGCATGGGACTCCCTCCTCCAGGACATCGCTCTTCTCTCGATGGACGTCGAGGGTGCCCCTGACTCCATCTCCTGGCGCCTGGAGTCATCTGGCCGCTTCTCTACTAAGTCCCTATATGCGGCAATCGCCCCCTCGTTGGCCCCTGAGCCCTTTAGCCTGATCTGGGACATTCGCCTACCACTGAAGATTAGGATCTTCCTGTGGCAGTGAATCCGAGGACGCCTTCCCTCCGGGATTGAGGTCCTCAAACGCAATGGACCGGGAGATGGGATGTGCCCCTTGTGCGGCACGGTGGAGGATTCTAACCACATCTTCTTTTCCTGCTCCACCACCCAATTCCTGCGGTCCTGCTTCCGCGAGACGGTTGGTGGACAGTGGTGCAACACCAACTTCCCTGACCTGCTTGCGGAGATCCACGCTGCTCGTCCTCGCTACCGCCATATTAGATGGTCGTGCGTTGGAGTCCTCGCCCTGGATGCTTTGGACCATTTGCAACAAGCTCGTTATTCAGAAAGTGCCCATACGACGTGCGACTGACGCAATCTTCAAATGTGTGGTTTCTTGCAGTTTTGGCGGCCGCTTAGTCGCCCTTAGGACCGGGACGTCATCAACACCCTCCTTGCCACTCGATGACCTTCCGCGTGGCACCACCGCTGCCGCCCCCTCCTCCAGAGCCCGATTGAGCCTACTACATGTGGCGCTATTCATGTGTATGTTTTGTTCTATGGGCTTACTGAGCTGCGCCTTCAACATTGAACCTTGTACTCTTGTTGGGGTGAACCCCCTGTGTGCGCGCGCGTGGTGTGTGAACTTTGTTGGATATTTGGCTCGGGTGGTTTGCTTTATAATATAAAGCATGGCGAAAGCTTTTTCCGGTAACAATATAGTGGACAGAAGGAGTTGCACTTTATGCCGATTATATGGCGCACCGGGCTGACTCGCTGGAGCAAGAAAAGGAGGAGGCAGTGCTGCAGCCGGATGTGGAGCAAGACCCCAGCTCATGGAGGGGCGGATCTGGAGGAGGAGAAGGCCATGGAGGAGGCGGAGCCGGCTGCGGGCTTTGTCATGGAGGATGCCATGGCGGAGGAGGCGGCGGAGCAGGCCACTATCCTGAAATTCATCCAGTCATAGGCCACGGTGAAGGTCAATCGGTTTTTCCTCCGCCCAACAGAGGGCGGAGATCGACAAAATCTTTCGAAATAGAGTCTGGCAACGAGCCGAAGTTGCCGCAGATGGACATCTATTTGAGGAGCGGCTGGAACACATGTACTACACGGCGAGCAGACCATACCACCTCCGCTGCATGCACCCCCGCGCGCCACGAACAGGACGGCCCCGCCACTGTCGACGTCTCTGTAAGCGGTGAGGCCAGGAGAAGCAGGAGAGGCGGCGGTTTTTGGCAAGCTACGGTTGCACCCCCGTGTCACTCCGTGGAGGATGAAGCTCCTACGTACAAGGAGAGAACAATGCAAGCCATGGAGCCCTTAGATTGCCCCACTATTGAAACACCTAAGGCGCTGATTGGATTGTCGTTTCTCAGCGCTAAACCCCTGTAAAACGTACACTCCTCTCTCGTTTTCTTTCCTAGATGAAAATCGTGTGTGACCAGTGATTTACACCTGTAAATTATATACAGGTGCATAAATATACACCGATTCCAAGCGGGGCGTAAGATCATTCGCACTGGATGCCAATGCAAGCCTTTCAGGCGTTGGTTTGCATTGCACACTGTCGAAACACCTGAACATGCTTGCAGATTTGATCACTTTGCTAGAGCGGTTCTGACTTCTGAGGATCGTAAGTTGCCTTTCTTCAGGTTCACAAGCTTAGCACGTACAGTAGTATAAATTTATAATAACAAGCAAAACGCCAGGAGTAGTACCCATGAAATATCTACGTGTACCAGAAGTATCTTAACGAACACGAAGTCTCCGCTCCAGGATTTTATGGCTAGAACAAAATGAACACAAAATGTGCCAATATGAACAAAGTTCTGCATCACAACATAAGCCAATAAAAACAAGGGTGTGTCTAGGGCACATCTAGATGTGCTCTAGTTATTGCACATCTAAGTGAGTGAATTAAGCATAGAGAGAAAGAGAAAAAAGAAAAAAAAATCAGTTTTGCTAAAGTACATCTAGATGTGCCATAAGTATTGCGCATCTAAGTTCTATGTCATTGATCTTACATTGAGATTCGTGTGAACATTGTTTTTAAATGGGTGTGTCTAGAGCACATCTAGAGCCCTAGTTATTGCATATCTAAGTGAGTGAATCAAGTATAAAGAAAAAAGGAAGAAAGAAAAAGAAAATATTCACACGAATCTCAATGTAGATCAATGACATAGGACTTAGATGTGCAATACTTATGGCACATCTAGATGTACTTTAGCAAAACTGTAAAAACAAATCTTTCTTCGTAAGACCACATCCTGATCCAGTTATTATACTAATATATATCAAAAATAGAATCCAGGAGTGACAGACATTATAATTATATATCATCACTAACCAAAGAAAAAATATGTGTAAGCAATGAACTGATCATGAGAACCTTAATCAACAAAACCTTGCAACTTCTACTAGATGGGGAGTCAAAGTAAGACGCAGTCTGAACACAACAGAAACTGGGAAATGCATGCAGACTTGATTACTTTGCTATAGTAGTTCTGACTTCTAAGGATCGTAAGTTGTCTTTCTTCAGGTACAGAGGCTTAGCACCGTAAATTTCTGCCTTCTGGCCCAGAAGTAGTACCGATGAAATATGTAGTACCAATGAAATACTCCCTCCGTCCCAACATAAGTGACTCAACTTTGTACTAGCTTTAGTACAAAGTTAGTACAAAATTGAGTCACTTATTTTGGGACGGAGGGAGTATGTAACCAACTGACCAAGGAAACAGAAAGTCTCTTGGCTCCAGGATTTTATGGCTAGAGCAAAATGAACACTAAATCTACCAATCAGAACAAGAAAAATCCGCATCTTAACATAATAAGATAATTAAAAAAATTGTTTCTTAGTAAGTAAGACGACATCCTGATCCAGTTTATTTCAAAACTAGAATCCAAGAGTAACAAACATTATAACTATATTATCAGTAACCAAAGAGAAATATGTATAAAGCAAGGAACTGATCATGAGAACCTTAATCAGCAAAACCTTGCAACATCCACGCGATGAGAAGTCAGCGTACGGCACAGCCTGAACACAATAGAAACTGGAACATGCAGCTAAGAGGCAGTGCTATGCAATTATTACATCCTCAGATAGTGCATGTCAATATATCACAAATTACACTCTATCAATTCTGCAAGATGACAGTATGGAACAAACTTAAATCCTGCTGTTGCCTGAGCAGACCTTTTATTTTCCTTGTTTCTCTTTCAGACTCGTACTGTTGTTGGTGCTTTATCTATAAAGCGGGGTGAATGCCTATTTTGAGATTAAAAACTAAATTCTACCACAAAAAAAAGATAAAAAAACTAAATTCAATTCAAGGTATTGGTGTTTGCATATCTCAGAAATTTGAGAGCAATCCAGCATCAAGCATTTACGAGCATTGAGCAAAATGAAAATGGTTTTTTTTTGGAAATTACTGTGATCTCTCCTGCACAAGAGAGCACATACCTAGATGAAAGAAGCAAAATGAGCGAGATATCAACATTATGCCAGAGGACACCCTGCATATCATCAGATTAATACAGACCACCCACATGACAAAAGGCATGGATCCCACATTGTCTACGAGAATCCAAGTCCACCCAAAAGGAGCCACATTTCATATTTCCACGGCCACGGTCACGATGATTAAGGACGCAGAAATCTTAGCAGCTCTTCAACCGCTAAAACCCTACATTTCCATCAGAAACTAAACCAAAGTACGACGATTACGGTACTAACATCCCCATATTCGAACCATGTACATTTTTTAGCAGTTATTACTAGTCTTAAGCGCGGTATGATCAAAAGGCACAACCTTTCTTCTCACCCATCGATCACGGAATCTCTTGGAGAAATCCCGACTCGTCAACGCGGAAACCCAGCTCGCTCAGATCCACCGTCTCGTTGATGTTGATTCCGCTGCTGCCGCCGTTGTCGCCAAGGGTCAGCCAATCCGCCTGCACCTCCTCTCCGGCCTTGAGATTGGCGACGGTGGATGCCTTCTCCTCCTCTTCTTCCTCTTCCTCCTCCGCCTCGACACGGGCCCTACCCTTGAGGCACACGCCAACCTTCTTCCTGGAGGTGGGTCTCACGCGGGTTGGAACGGCACAGGCGGGGGTGGCAGCGGTAGGGTTTGGGACGGGGGAGGGGGAGGGAGGGGGGGCGGGGTTGAAGGGGGTGAATGGGGCCCAGCCTTCAGCGACGGCAGTAGGACCGAGCGGGAAGAAGGCCCAGGTGCAGAAGTACATGTCGGCGCCGGGGACGATGGGCGGCGTGGAGGGGAGCTCGTCGGCGGAGAAGACGCGGCGGCAGGTAGCGGTGGGGCAGCGGAGGCGGCGACCTACGTAGAGGCGCGGGTAGGAGTGCGTGTAGCAGCAGTGCGGGCACGCGGTCCAGAATGCCTCGTCGGCGGAGGCGGAGGCGGAGGGTCCGGCGAAATGTCCCATCCTTGCTGGGGTTGGGGTTTTCGGGGAGAGACGCGGGGAAGCGGCGGGGGCGGGGGGTGGTGACACCCGTGACATGGATAATAACGCCGTGGGTAAATGGTACTTTTCAGTTTACTCCCTCCAACATTTCAAGCTTCCAGATTCAACTCTTTAATACTCCGTATATTTGCTAAAATAATAAATTTTGTTGACTTCTTTCGAGTCCCTTCCAGATAGCCACCACTGAGAGTCGTCTGTAACAAATCTTGCCCGGCCGGATCCCTCGTAAAAGGCTCCTATCTGTAGAAATAACCCTCGCTTTATGGTTTTGGAAAAAAAATGTTGATTTCAGATCCGCAGAACGGCCTACTCCCTCTAGAAAATCCTCGTACCCACCCCTGCGTCGCCAACCCTAGGCGACACGGGGGGCGACCACGCCGCCGGCCCTAGGCCCTCTTCCCTCGCCTCCTCCGTCCTGTCGTCGCCTGAGGTCTCATCGGTGAAGCCTGGCCTATGACGGCGGCGGCGGGGCCTTATCCCTCGCGCGGTGGTGACGTTTTTTCTGGGCGGCGGCGGCGCATCATTCGACGGAGATCCGGCGGCAAGGAGCGGCGGGATCCCTACGGCATGTGTGACGACGGCGTCAGCGGAGGCGCAACCTTCTCGAGGCGGAGTCGCCCCTGTGGCGGCGACCGAGATCGCCAATCTGGTCTTGCCTAGATGGGCTTGGGCGGGCCGGCAGTTCCGGTTTGCATCTACATGCGAGCGTGGTGGGCCTAACGGCGTCGGCTGTAGGCACCGTGGTGGTGCCATGGCCTGTCAGGCGGCGGCGGCCTAGATCCCTTTCATCCAGTCCCCGGCAGAGATGGTAGCAGTCCGTGCACAAGATGCTCGAGGGAGGATCTTCGAACAGATCTAGGTGAAAACCTGCTCTCGACTAGCTGCCAAGGCCGGCATGGCGGCGCTGTCTGCGCCGTTCCCTTCTTGAAGGTATCGCCGTGGAGAAGTTCAAGGCCACTCTATGCTACCTCCGGGGAAAACTCTAAATCATTAGATGAAATGACGGTGGCGCTATGGTGTCGTTTCCCTCTTGGGGGCGTCACTCGTGGAGGTGTACACGGACGAGGGACCAGTGGAAGGCTTTTTGGTGGAGCGGTGCTTCAGCTTATACATTGATGGCGGCGGATCTCGGCGGCATGGCGCCGTGAAGACTCGAGGTCTGATGCGCGGAGATGGACTCGCACAGGAAGGTGGCGCTGTCTGATGTCGTGGTGGCGTTGACGGCAGCTGGACCGGGCAAGGTTGATGCAACAGTACAACACTGAAGATGGATTTGTGGCAGGTGGCTCCAGCAGGCCTCATACCTGGCAGGCGTCCTGGTTGAGAAGTGCGCCGGACTGGTGGGTGCCTCATACCCGGCAGGCGTCCTGGTTGGGATCTCAGATCTTATATGGTAGGTTTGGATGCGAGGTCTGTTTTGGTATTAGGCCCAAACTATCAGTATCCCTTCATCAACTGGATAGAAGTAGCGACAGATGTTGCCTAGACGGTGGCTTTAGTCTGACTGTTGTATGACTTTATAATGTTTTGTGTGAATAATTAATGAAGTGGTTGCATGCATCGTCCAGATGCAGAGGCCGGGAGTCCTCCTCCATTTCTAAAAAAAAGAAAATCCTCGTACCTCATATTCTTAGTTTTGTTCGCTCTTTTTGGTTTCCCCTATCATACGAAAATGGTTGGCGCGAGTGAAAATTCAGCAGGAACCGATCTTGCAGCATTCAACGACCTCAACACTATGGTGTCGGAGTTCTAGTGAGAGGAGGCAGATGGGGAGGCACGCGAGGAGGAGGCTCCATGACGGCGGCCAAGCAGGTGCAGTGCTCTTGATAGAGGCGAAAGTTTCTCGTCTTTCGATGAGATGTTAACTATCGTTTTTGGTGAAAGTCGACTTTGACGATCCGACTGCGAACATACGATCATCATGCTTTAGCAATCGCTAAACTAACTCCGAGAGGCTATTGACCACGCCAGAGCACGATCAACTTGATCACGAGGGTCTATTTCCTGCAAGCAAACGAAGAACAAGAAATAAATTGAGATTGCTCGGGATACTGCAGATTTAAGAGAGAGAGAAATATTGATCAAAATGAGCTTATATAACGTCTTTGTCTGGTCGTTGAACATAAATGAAGGACGCGAGTTACAACTATGGTGAACTTTCGTCTAAACAAAACCCAAGTCTAAAACGACGCCCTAAGAATTGTACTTGAGATAGATGGGAATTTTGTCCACCTTTGGCAAGGTGGAACTAAATTCTGTCCTAAATCATTTTCCCTATTAATATGGACTCTAAAAACAGCCTATCATGTGTATTTTAAAACTACATATGTTTGCCCCAAAAATAAGGTGGCGCGACACCTATATTAAGCTATGGACGAAATGTGTCTCAAAAAAACTATGGAAGAAATGTATGAAATGTTATTTTGTATATTTCGTCCATGTCCTTGTGTGTTATCATGGTGGCTTTAAAGTGTTAGAAAACTTCATCGAAAACTTCGTTCTTGTTCCTCTTGCGCGCGCCATCATCTCCATGTTTGATTATGCTCCGATATCACCCTTTTTGTCCATATTGGACACTTCATTTGTAAGCAAAACAAATGTATACAATTTAGGTAACATCATATTCTCATGAACATTAGAATCGTTACCAAGAAACGAAATTACCTAGTAATTTAATTGGCATGTGTGATCTCAAGTACTTGGCCAAATATGTCTAGCAATAGAGGGGTGTGGGTGTAACTATAGTAGTGATATCCTCATCAGCTCTACCACGATAGTGGCTTCGAAGTCGCTTGCGCCCCCTTCGCCTGACCAAGACCGGCCCTGGTCACTGGATGCGATGGTCGTTGGAGGCATGGCCGCTAGACACCGTCCTAAGGTGGCGACGCGGTGAAAATCTGGAAGCATGTGTCGCATGGGGAGGGAACACCTGTCGGCGATGTGTCCTGGTTGCTGGGTGCCGGCGACGCGTTGGGAGCGGGCCCCTGGAAGTAGCGTGGTTCTTGGGCGGTGCAATGTGTTGTGGTTATCGAGCAGCGGCGGCGCGTGGAGAGCGAACTCCTGGCGGTGCGTCATGGTTCTTGGGCGATAACGGTGTGGCGGGTTACCAGGCAGTGGCGGTGCGTGGGGAACGGACTCCTGGTGTCGCAGCGTGGTTCTTGGGCTGCGGCGTGTGGGGAAATGGTTCATGGAGGCGACTCGTGCTGACCTGTGTGGGGACGACGACAAGTGAAGGAAAAGATGAAAAAGGTGATTGGTGGGGTCCACGTGATTTGTTCTAGGAACGCTCTTTTGTACCATAAACTATTTTACGGTATAACCAAAAACCGATTTTGTGATACAGAATTTTACGGGATCTGTTAGAGATGCACTTATCCTCTCGGCTACAGCGGCTGGAAACAAGACGAGGGAGGTGGTCGATGCAGTCTTGTAACTAGTAGGTGTATGTTTTTCGTTCCCGTGCTCGAGATTCTCATAATTACATATTATATATATATATAGTTACTATTCATTATCCAGGGTGTAAAATAAGTTATTTTTCATCCGAGGTAATCTTACAATCACTTCTCAAATAAATTATGTTTAGAATATAAATATTTACATGCATATTGATTCAATATGTAAAATTTGGTAAAAAAATTGGTTATAAGACCGGAAAAATTACATTTTATGTATGTTTTATACTATATTTTTACATTCGTAAATTTACGTAATATAATTTTTTTTACGATGAGTACATATTTTTTTACGTTCTCTTTTTATGTATGAAATAAGACAAAATTTACGAAACGTAAAAATACGATGCATTGATGTTAAAATAGAAAATGGGTGAAAAATAACTATTCCTCACCCAGGGTGACGAATATATATATATAGAACAACACTATTTTAATCCCAGAATTATAATAGTTATTTGGATATCGGTCCCTTCCTCAAGATTCGGCAGGCGCGCCCGGCACCAACCCCCGGATCAGATCGCCGCGGCGCCACCGGTCTTGGATCCGGCCGCTGCGCCGCCCGCCTCTGCTCCTCGCCTGCCGCCTCCACGCCCGCACGAGGGGATGCAAGTCCTCGTGCTCCTCCATCGGCAGCCACCGGAGGGCTTCCGGCGCACCTTCCCTTACTCTCTTCCTTCTCCTTTCTTCTCCCTCACACCCTCTGTATTCTGCCACAGGTACCCGTCATAGCCATCATGGACAGCAGCCACGCGGCAGGAGCTCGCCACCGAAGTCCCCCGAGCACCATCCGCCTCGAATCTGGCCGGGAACCGGACGAGGCCGAGCCCTCGCGCCCAGATCTGCGCGTGACTCGGCGCCACAACCGCTACCACCGGAGATCCAGCAGGGATCACCAGCCCCAACGACCTCCACCTTCCAACCCCGCCTACCCGCCGCCCCAGCCAGTGTGTCGCCCTGTGCACTCCGCCGCCGGCAGGAAGAGCTTGGACACCGCCACCACGCAGACTCCTCCCGATGGGGCCCAACTGCCGCAGTAATCTGGAAGTTCGCCGCCGCCACCTTAGGGGGTTCAACGGACGCACCCCCGCTTCTGGAACCACCTGTAGGGACGACCACCACCCCTCCCTCCTCCTTTTGCAGGTGACCTTCCTCCTCCTGCTAAAGCTGACCTTCCTCCCTCCTACTGCTTACTCATGTTGTCTTGGATGATTAAACCGCGTCACATTCTGCTCGTTCAATTCTGCAGCGGCGTATCACATAGGGAAGTTTGACCCGGACAACCGCTTCAGTTCGATGTCAATGCATAGTTCAGCTTTGTTACGCTCTTTTCTTATTTTGACAAAAGATGTTGTTTCTGTAAATTTGTGCACATAAAGTTCAAAAAAAATATAATGGAGATAAGCAGCATGTATGCGTGTGTGTGGTGGTGAGGTTGAGGTTAAGAAAACGTGTGTGGTGATGGTGAGGTTCAGAAGAACATGTGTGTGGTGGAGAAATTCACTAGCTTTTTTAATCGGGACACAAGTAATAGCTTATTTTGTGCAAACACAATACAAAAAAATGTATGTGTCTTTTATAAAGAAAAATAAACAAATGGTCAAGTATCGTCCCATGAAAGTTCATGCATATGAAAAAGGGAAATTCGGAAGGTCGAGGGTGACGAACAGAGAAGTTCATGCATCGCTGTTGAGGAAGGTCAGGACAAAGGTACTCGACCCACTCTGGCGTCTCACATCACACATCAACTATACATACTGAACGACCTCTTTGTTCATCAAGAAATTCGAGTTTCCTTAAGCCACATTGTTGTGCTGTGAAAAATGTGTTGGTTCTATGCACCTTGGAGGAAAATGGGTCTGAAAACCCTGTTTTCATGTTGTCCCATTGAAAAATGCCTTCATTTCTTTCTTAAACATGTTAATTGTTGTGAGATTGTTGGTTTTTTATCTCTCTGTCAATACATGATAGTGAACATATCAACGAAAAAACACGTCTGATGATTTCATACGCTTTAAAAATTTGGAAAGTTTAAGGGGTGTCTGATGAGAAAGTTTGTACACTATAAAAAATGTGGCTCGGGAGAGAAGGTCGAATTAAAAAAGAGTCCAAAATCAAAGAAGGCCGAATTAAAAAACCAAAGAAGTCCATTTTTTTATAAAAATGGGTTAAAAGAATCAAATTTTTCCTAAGAATAAAACTAAATAAGTTCAAATTAAATAATGGAGAGAAGGTCAAAGTTTATAAAATAACTCAAATTTGTGCTCGGCAGAGCAAAAACAAAGAAGTTCAAATTAAATTAGCAAAGCAATTCAAACTTTATACAAACACATATTTATCCCATGCCTAAAAGAGTAAAAGCCAATAAGTTCAATTCTTTAAGAGAGAGCAGTTCGAACATTTGAACAAAAAATGGTTCTATAAAGTTTCTTAAAAATACGTGACAGAAGTTCAAGGTGAAAACAGTGGGAAATTCAACTACTACACAAAACGCATTTCAGATAAGAAATATAAGAATAGAAAACTAAAAGCTTAAAAGGTTTGTGGCAAGAAGTTCACGTGCTCCTCCGGGTGAAGGTCAAGATCTCTAGTGCGAGACGTCCGACCTTCAATTACATGTAAAAAACATGCAAAAATGACATTTTTTGCCATTTTTAAAACTGCTCTCAAACGACAACGAATTTATATTGTCTGTCTACATGAAAAAGTTGCTTCTATTCATAAGCTTTCCAACGGTATATTATATGCTACATTCCGATCAATGGTTTAAAAGTTTTATCTATAACGTTAAAAGCACATTTTTACGCATTCAAAAAAATATTTTGAACCGTCATGAATATGGAAAAATGATCAACACGAAAAAGTTGTGTGTTTCAACAGCTTTCTGTCGGTATATCATTTGCTCAATTCCAGTAAGTAGTTTGGGAGTTACGGGCAAAAAACAGCACGTCAAAAACAGAGTGAAGTTCAACGTGAAAATAGCAGGAAGTTCAACTACTACACTGAATGAATTTCAGATTAAAAACTTTTAAACCCGTTGCGAGTATGGAAAAATGATCAACACGGAAAAGTTGCGTGTTTACATCAGCTTTCGATTGATATATCACTTGCTCAATTCCGATGAGTGGATGGAGAGGTACGAGCAGTGGATGGAGAGCTGTGAGCAAATAAAGCACGTGAAAAACAGAGTGAAGTTCAAGTACACACGCCGAGAAATTCAGGTTCTTCACGCGGTGCATTTTCAAAGAATCTGTTTCGCGATAAAGACAGAATGAATGATCTCTCCATTCTCGAAATTACATGAAAACGATTCGGAATCAGAGAAAACCATCAACATAAAATAGTTTCGCATTTTACGTAGCTTTTCAACGGTATATTATTTGCCCCATTCCGATAAAGTTTGTAAAAATTATGGTGAAAATACGTTTTTAGCCATTTTCAAAATTGACTTAAAACAGTAAAGAATTGGGAGAAACAATATATAACAAAAAGTTTCACATTTCCTCAAGCTTTCCAACGCCATATCATTTGCTGCATTCAGACGCAGGGTTAAAAAATTAGCTCGAAAACACGAACTCGGTAGGACTTGTACCGTTTTCTAAATTACTCTTACACCATTCAAAATTAGAAACAACTATCAACATGAAAAAGTAGCGCATTTTCATAAGCTCTCCAACGCCATATCATATGCCTCATTTGTATTAGTTGTTTAGAAATGGCATCGAAAATACAAACTCGGCTGTTCGGTTTGCAAAATTTTACGTTTTTCTAAATTACTCTTTAATCATAGGGAATTAGAGAAAACTTTCAATATGTGGAGGGAGCGGTTTTGCAGCAGCTTTCCAACGCCATATTATATGCCTCATTCCGATAAACGGTTTAGAAATGCGATCGAAAATATGACTCACATTTTTTGTGTGAAGAAAAAACGGTTTTCAAAACTGCTCTTAAACCGCTTACATTTTGACAAAAAATTAAGTTGGGTCATGATACTGGTGTCCATAGCTTTCCAACGGTATATCGCAAGCCCCATTTGGGCAATGTTGGCGGAAGTTCAACCTAGCACCAGGGGAAGTTCAGATCAAACAACTCAGGCAGTAAAATTGCAAAAAATGCAATTTCATCACGACTCTAGAGCAAAATCCGCCAACGAGCGAGATACCTATTTAAAACCGGTATTTAGTTGCTAAAAACGTTTCTAGATTACACTAACATCATGTAGAACACGACTAACCAGAATAATTCGCGGGGAAGCCACGGTTGCGAAGATAGCCCGAAGGTCGGGTTCGTACAGAGGGAAGTTCAGGCGCGTTACTCAGGCAGCTCAGGTTGTGATCAGAATATTATTCTGATCCCGTGATCAGAATAGTGTTTATATATAATAAGAAGAAATCGGGGAGAGAAATAAGAAGACTCTCCTTGTCATATCTAATGTGAGGAGAAGTGAGAGAATTAAACTGGTAAATAAAGGCCATAAGGGAAAGACATGCATTCACAAGAAATGCTTGGCTGGTTCAGCAGATGATCTTCCTACCAGCAAAACAATTGTCTGAAATCTTTCCAAGCCCAGCTCTTTTATGTGTAGGAGCCTAGTGCTACTTGCTTCTTGTCTGAACACTACCACTCTGTTTCTATGGTTGCACAACCATGGAAAGTTTTAAATTGGAATATTAGAGGTACGAACTCTCCTGATAAATGGTTGCATATTTAGAACAAGATTGATGAAATTAGTTGCTAGGTTATATGCTTTCAAGAAACAAGGAAATTTTTGATCAGGCCTTCATCAAACAATTTTGCACACCTAGGTTTGAGAGCTTTGCATTCAAACCCTCCATGGAAGATCAGGTGACATATTAACTGTCTGGTGTTTTGCAAATTTCAGAGGAGATATAGTCTTTCAGAATGAATATGAAGTTTTAGCGGTATTACAATCAGTTAAACGTGGTAGCTGTTGGATTCTTACCTACATCTATGCTCCATGTCAAGATGACAAAAATCAAGAATTTCTAGGTTGGCTTGCAATATCTGCATTCTAGAAGAGGCTGACTAGTTGATTGTGGAAGATTTTAACATGATTATAAGTTTTCAAGATAGGAATAAGGTAGGTGGTAATATCTCAGACATGCTTCAATTCAATGTTGTGATTAGTCAGCTTGGCCTTGTGGACATTCCTCTCAAGGAGATAAATTTTTACATGGAGTAATATGCAGACTAATCCCCTTCTTGAAAAACTTGATTGGCTCTTCACTTCTACTTCCTGGACTTTGACATACCCTAACACAATGGCCCAACCACTAGCTGTGACAACTTATGACCATGTGCCATATGTCAATCAAATTCAAAATGAGGAATTTGTTCTCTGCCTATGTGGTCCCAAGATGCATTTGTTCAATGGGCCTTTTCCCTGCGTTGCCTTGATTCTACGCGAAAAAAATGAGAAAGGAGCATATGTTTCATTTCCCATGAAAATAGAGGGGAAGACTTTCCACACGATTGAGAAGGAGGACTTCCTTAGTTTTGAACGGTGAGAAAGGTAAAAGTATCCTGAGGAACAACTTTCCTTTGGTTTTCCTACGTTTCTCCTTCGTACCGAACGGAGCCTTTAGGGTGGTAGATTTGTAACATGAAAAAATTCTAAATTTTGAATGTTAACTTTAAATAGAAGTAATTAAACTTTGCTTGTGTTGCTAAAGTTTATGTGTATTGGTTTCCCTTTTTTCCGTTTTCTTTTTTATAATATCGTATTAAAAAAACAGAATTTCACAATTGTTTGAACCTTCAAAACATGTTCAGAATTCTAAGATTTTGTTTGCATTTTGTAAAAATGTTTGGAACATATTTTTTCATTCAGAAATTTGTTCGAAATTCAAGAACTGTTCCTAGTTATTCAAAAAATGTTCATATTTTCAAAAATTGTTAGGTATTTACAAAATGATCAAGTTTAAAAACATTAAAAATACAAAAATATTCAAGTTCGTAGGAATATTCACAAATTCAAAAGACAAATCGTGATTAAAAAACATGTTTGCTAGTGTACCTCTCAGTTTAAATAATTTGTTCATGTTTTCAAATAATTTTTTCTTTTAATAAATTTAAACAATTCAAAAATATTTTAGACAGTCCCTCTTCGTTTTTATAAAATTGTTCGTGTTTTCTAAAAATGATTTCAAGAATGTTCAGAATTCGAAAAATGTTCAAGATTTTCGAGTTTAAAATTTTTTGGTCAAAAACTTGCAAAATATTCGTTCTCTAAAAAATATTCACTTTTTCAAAAAGATGCTTCGCGTTTGTTTTCAGGATCCGGTACTGTCCGTTGTTAGCTTTTCTTAATGTATCGCACTGCCTAAGTAGACACTAGTGCTCGTTAGCTATAGTGGCTAATCCCGCAATCTCAAGCGGGGAGCGCTTCGTTCTGAATCATGACAACACACTTTTATTTTTCGGGCATTTTTCACCCAGGGACTATTTATCACATTAAGCGATTCTACAAGGACGTTCCGCGTGGACGTGAACAGTGACAGGCCGGCCCGTTTAGCGCGCGCATATTCAAAAAAGTGCAGCACAGCGGAAATTCATTAATAACGCAAGAAAACAGCACACATGAGGATTTGATGCCACGACCTCCACCTTCAATGCATGTTGCCCAACCACTAGAACAAACATGATTTAGTGAACTATAAGGGCGCAAACATTTTAAGAAGTAAGTATAGTCACGCTATTTAGTATATATAGAAATTAGAAAAACATAATTTTTGAAAAAAATATGACGAAAATTTGAAAGCTCGCAGATCTCAAAACAAACCACGAATTCAATGAATTTTCATGAATAAAAAACAATTGATTTCAAAAAAGTTCACAAGCTTGGAAAAAGTTCATCGACTTTTTAAAAAAGTTCATTGTTTTCAAAAAGTTATATTTAATTCTAAGAAAAGTTCTTAAATTTTGAAAAAAGTTCATCTATTTTCAATAAAAGTTCATCGATTTTGAAAAGGTTTATAGATTTCGAAAAAAGTGTTCATCAATTTTATAGAAAAAGTTCACAAACTTGAAAAAAGTTTATCAAATTTAAAAAAAGTTCATAAAAAATGAAAAAAAGTTCATTAATTTTAGAAAAACACACATCAAATTATAAAAAAGTTCATTGAATTTTACAAACTAACTTCATGGATTTTTTTTAAAGTTCATCAATGTTCACGAAATCTGAATACAGTTCATGGATTTTTGAAAAACATTCTTTGGTTTTGAAGAAAAAGTTCATCGACTTACAATCACACATTTATTAGAAAGTAAATAAAAACAAAAGGAATACAAAAAAAGGAAAAAGAAAAATAAACAGAAAAATAAAAATAAAATTCAAACTAGAGAAAGAGTAAGATGTATGCAAGAAGTAATCATGCATAGGCGAGCGATTGTCGTAGTTGTTAGAGCGGTGCGCTGTGAAGGTATAGGTCTCAGGTTCGAGTTGGCACCTTGCTTCCTTTTTTGCACTTTATAAAGAGAAGAAGAAAAATGCTAAATGGGCCGCCGTAGTGGTTAGTGCGGTGCGCTGTGAACGTATAGGGTCTCAGGCCTTGCTTCCTTTTTTGCACTTTATAAAGAGAAGAAGCAAAATGCTAAATGGTCCGGTAATAGCTCGCTTATGCATGATAACTTCTTGCGTACATGTTACTCTTTCTCCAGTTTGCATTTTCTTTTTCTTTTTTCGTTTTCTTTTTATTTTTATTTATTTTTCTTATAATGCGTGATTGTAAATGGATGAACTTTTTCTTCAAAACCAACGAACTTTTTCAAATGTCCATACATTGTATTCAGATTTTGTGAACTTTTTAGAATTTTGATGAACTTCTTAAAAAATCCATGAAGTTATTTTTTCAAATTCGATGGAATTTTTTAAAATTCGATGATTTTCTTTGAATTTATGAACTTTTTTGAATTTGGTGAACTTTTTTAAAAATCAATGAACTTTTTGTCTGAAAATTGATGAACTTTTTTCAAGTTTGTGAAATTTTCTATAAAATTGATGAACTGTTTTCGAAATCTACAAACCTTTTCAAAATCGATGAACTTTTATTGAAAATAGACGAACCTTTTTCAAAGCTTATGAACTTTTTTTAAAAAATAAATATATCTTTTTGAAAAACGATGAACTTTTTAAAAAAGTCAATGAACTTTTTCCAAGTTTGTGAAGTTTTTTCAAATCAGATTTTTTTTCTAATTTATGAAAATTCTTCGAATTCATGATTTGTTTTGAGATCTGTGAACTTTCGAATTTTCTTCATATTTTAAAAAAATATGTTTTTCTAATTTCTGTATGCAGTAAATAGCGTGGCAATACTTACTTCTTAAAGGTTTGCACCCTAATAGTTCACTAAAGCTTGTTTAGTCTTGTGGTTGGTCAACTCGCACAGGAGGTGGATGTCGGTGGGATCAAATCCTCATGAGATCTGTTTTTTTTTTGCACTATTTACGAATTTCCGCTGTGCTGCCTGTAGTGGAATGGGCCAGCTTGGAAACCGGCCCAACGAACGAACATGCAAGCGCCGAGTTACCTAATCTGCACGGGGTTCCCCTGGCATTTCCTATTTGGCGCGACAGGCGCCAGTTAACGTGCATTTTTGTTAACTGGCGCCTGTGGCATCCGTCAATGGGCTGGCCCATCTAGGCGCCGGTTGACATTTTCTTTTTTGAAAGTTCTATGAACTTTTTAAAAATTTCAAAAGTTTTTTTTCAGATTGATGAACTGTTTTGAATATCGATGAATATTTTTGAAAATTGATAAACATATTTTTTCGAAATGGATTAACTTTTTTTATATTGACGAACTTTGTTTCAGCTCAATGAACTTTTTATAAAAATACATAAACTTTTTTTAATTTCGATGAACTTTTTAAAATTTAATGAACTTTTTTTCTATTTGAATGAACGTTTTTTCAAATTGATGAACTTTTTTCAAAATTTATGAACCTTTTTTAAAGATATGAACTTTTTTCAAATGGATGAGCATTTTTTATTTAAATCTGTAAACCTTTTATTATTTCATAATTTTATTTTCGTAACAAAAACATCGAAAAAAAACTGGGGCAACACGCTAGTGGGCCGGCCCATGCTTGCAGCGCTGCAGGCGCCGGATGGTTAACAGGCGCCTGCAGTGCTGCATAGGAGCTCCCGGTTCCCCTGGTCTTCATGCTTCTCAGCCACGCAGCTAACCACTCCGCCTACGGCATGTTACTAGTTATTAGTAGGATCGAGGTCTACTAGAAGCGACAAACCGGTCTTCTCCAGTTTTTATTTTACTTTTTACTTTTTCATTTGTTTTCTTCTTCTCCGTTTTTGCATTCTTTCTTCTTTCTTCTCAAATTTGTTTCATTCTTTTTGTTTTCTTTTTTCTCTCCATTTTTTGTTTTATTTCCTTTTTTCTTCTTATTTTTTTTGTTTTTCCTATGTGTTTTCTAATGTTTGTTTTTGCTTTCACTCTACATTTTGGTACATGTCAAAAAAAAGTTTGTAACAAGTGATAAACATTTTTTGTATATATGTTCAACATTGTCCGAACGTTTTTCACCATCTTTAAAATACTTCTTCCACATTTTAATAGTTATTCAACATTTGTTTATACTTGGTCAACATTTTTAGTACTTAATCAACATTTTTAAATACTCAGTCAACATTTTCTAATACCTATTCAATATTTTTCAACTAATTGTTCAACATTTTTAATACTTATTCAAAATTTGCAAATTCTTGTTCAATATTTTGTACCTACGTGTTCAACAGTTTTCACATACTCGTTCAACAATTTCTAATAAATATTCAACATTTTTCAAGTACTTGTTCAATATTTTTAATTTTTATTCATCATTTTTAAAATACTTGTTTAGCAATTGTTAGTACTTATTCCACATTTTGCAAATACTTGTTCAATTTTTTAATACTTATTCAAAATTTTCAAATACTTGTTCAACTTGTTTCAAATACGTGTTCATCATTTTTTAACACTTATTCAACATTTTTTAAATACTTGTTCAACATTTTTATTACTTATTAAAAAAATTTAAATACTTGTTCAACATTTTTTATAACTTATTCAACATTTTTCTAATAATTTTTCAACATTTTCTTAAATATGATTTTGATTTGTGTTTATTGTATATATATTTAGAATATTTTAAAATGTAAATAAAATTACAAAGATAAAGAAAATAATAGAATATAAAACAAGAAAAAAACAACAAAAAAGGGCCTTTATGCCTCCACGCGGCTGGGCTGGCCCATCTGGGCTCGCCCCGACGCGAGGCGTCCCCGTTCGCTCACGAAACGCGATAAATAGGGGTGCCCCTGCTCGACGCTCGTGTGAGCTGACCCACGAATGGGCCGGCCCAAACGAAGCCTCGACCGAACGCGGTAATTGAAAAACAAAAATGAACGCAATGGGACTCGAGCTGCAGACATAGCGCTGCCTGCAAACGGAGCTGGCCAGCTGGGATACTAATTGTGTACATCCTAAAAACGGCGTTTGTTTTTAAGTACCAATCCAATTGGTAGATCCGGAGTTTTTCAACATTTTCCATTAATTCTTGGAAAAATGAAAATCTTAAATATGCGAACAATGTCCGAAAATCTTACGCCAATTTCGAATATTCTTGTTCTTTTAAACATAAACTATGTTTTTCAAAAATTGAACAAACTTTTAAAATATGAATACTTTTTTTGTACTGCGAACAATTTTTAGAAAGCGAATTTAGAATACACATTGAACATTTTCTTAGTATAGGGTGAACATTATTCAAATACACACTGAACATTTTTTTAAATATGCTGAACTTTTTTTGAATGCATGCTGAACAAAATTTCTCTACATGATGAACATTTTTTATACACACTAAACATTTTTTCAATGTATGGTGAACAATATTCAAATACACATAGAACATTTTTTTAAAAATACGATGAACTCCTTTGGAATGCATGCTGAACAAAATTTCTATATATGATGAGCATTTGTTTATACACATTGAACATTTTTTCAATGTATGGTGAACACTTTTCTTCAATACGGTGGACAAAAATTTGGAATTCAAAACTATTTTTGAAACGTGAACAAAATTCAAAAACATGAACAAAATTTGGAATTTCAACAAACATTTTCTGAAAATTCAAACGAATTTAAAAAAACCTGAACATATTTTGGATATTTTGAATGTATGGGAAACAAAAAAAGAAGAAGAAAAAAGAAACACAAAAAGTAGAAAAAAATGAAAAGAAAGGGGATAAAAAAGAAGAAAAAAAAACATTTACTAAAAGTAATGAAGAAAACCGAAAAAACCTGTGAAAGAAAACAAAACAGAAAAAAAACCGGTTCAAGGAACCTTCTAGAAGTTTCACAAAACCAGTTCCTCGCTCCAAGTGGGCCGGCCCATATTGTGTCGATCGGTTTCTTTGCTTCAGTGAAGCGGCGAGAGCTTGACGCTCGCGCGCGTCATATAGGAATCGCCGATAAATAGGGGTGCCCATTTTTCACTCGCACAAACTCGTGGTACAACATCTGCCAATGTGCCGGCCCATCGCGGCTCCGTGCGTGTAAAACTACAGCAATTTGTCGCAAAGAGCGACACATAGGAACTCCCCCTCCTTTCCGTGAGAGCTCCTATTCAGGCTCCAGCTATCGCCACTGGCGGCCACACTCTATGTTATGTGGGGCGGCCCACCAACACGAAGCGCTCTCTCCTGATCGGTTGATGCGAACAGGCGCTCGCGCGGGTGGATCCTGAGTCCTGATCATTTGAAGCAAGCTGGTACTGGCCCGGGTCTCTCCCGATGAAAAAAAGATGTTATTAATGGACTGGACATGTTGACAAATGACTCCACCATTGACCTTTTCAAAAAAGTTCATGTGCTCGAAAAAGTTCATACATTTTTTTAAAAAATAAACTATTTTAGAGAAAATCATTATTAATTAAAAAAGTTTAGAAATTGCAAAACCGTTCAAGAATTTGAAAAAAAATTCATGCATTTGAGATAAAAAGTTCATGAATTTGAGGAAAAAATCACCAATTTGCAAAAAAGTTCAAGAATTTGGAAAAAGTTCACGAGTTTGAGAGAAGTTGACAAAAAATGAAAAAGTTCATGAATTTGGAGAAAAGTTTACAAAAACTAAAAACTTTCATGGATTTGGAAAAAGTTCATGAGTTTTGAAAAAAATCAGGAAAAAGAAAAATAAAAACAATAGAGAAAATGGAAAAAAGGAAAGAAAATCAAAAAACAAAAAAGTTAAAATAAAAAGAGTAAAAAATGCAGAAAAAACCAGGTAAAATATTCACTCAGGGAAAACTCAGCGGGACCCACAAAACCGACAGAAAAAAACTTACATGGGTCTGCGCATTTTTTGTAACATCCCTAACCTAAACCGCTAGACCTTTTGCTATCTCTATATTATATTCGGCAGGCTGGGCATTGTCAACCTTGATAACCTGGCCTCCGCTCTTAGGCTCTTGTGGCTTTGCTTTGCTTGGGCAGAACCGGCTAACTCTTGGGTTGGGCTTGGATTGCCATGCAATGAGCGATACAAAGACTTTTTTGCCACAACAACAATCGTCTCTATTGGCAATAGTGCGAAGGCCCTTTTCTCGAAGTCCTCTTAGATAAATGGCCCGCGACCCAAAGATATGACGGAAATATGCTCTATAGGCAATAATAAAGTTATTATTTTTATATTTCCTTATATCATGATAAATGTTTATTATTCATGCTAGAATTGTATTAACCGAAAACTTGATACATGTGTGGATACATAGACAAAATATAGTGTCCCTAGTAAGCCTCTACTAGACTAGCTAGGTCGTTAATCAAAGATGGTTAAGTTTCATAACCATGGACATGTGTTGTCATTTGATGAACGAGATCACATCATTAGGAGAATGATGTGATGGACAAGACCCATCCGTTAGCTTAGCATATTGATCGTTCAGTTCTATTGCTATTGCTTTCTTCATGTCAAATACATATTCCTTCGACTATGAGATTATGCAACTTCCGGATACCGGAGGAAGATGAACGATGATGGTGTTGGGATCTGTAACGCCCTCGATGCGGCTATAGCTCCCACGTGTCGAGCACGACTTAAAGACATAACCACATTGAAAGCAATGTCGCAAGTTAGGCAATCTTCACAACATCCCATGTAATATAAATAATAAAAGGGGAGATACATAGTTGGCTTACACTCGCCATGTCAATTAAAGTACAGAAATAGCATTACAACATTCAAACACTCATGGCCGACTACGACGCCAAAATAAAAGATAACCCAACATGCGACACGGTCCCGATCACCCCAACTGGGCACCACTACTGATCATCAGGGAAAGACACGTAGTATCTGCGTGAGTCCTCGTCGAACTCCCACTTGAGCTCAAGCGCGTCATCTGAAACGGAATCATCAGGCCCTGCATCTGGTTTGGAAGTAATTTGTGACCCACAGGGACTCAGCAATCTCGCACCCTCGCGATCAAGACTATTTAAGCTTAATAGGTAAGGCAAGGAAAATATGTGGAGCTGCAGCAAGCGACTAGCATATAAGGGGGCTATCCTGTTCGCAAAAGAGAGCGAGAAGAGGAGGCAAAGCGTGAGCGAGAAACTAGAGGGCAACCTGCGCAAACATTACTCCAACACCGTGTTCGCTTCCCGGACTCTGCCGAGAAGAGACCTTCACGGTAACTCACACTGTTGATTCATTTTATTTAAGTTAAGGTTCAAGTTATCTACAACCGGACATTAACAAATTTCCATCTGCCCATAACCGCGGGCACGGCTTTCGAAAGTTCAAATCCCTGCAGGGGAGTCCCAACTTAGCCCATGACAAGCTCTCACGGTCAACGAAGGAATAGACCTCCTCTCGAGACATTTCGATCAGACTCGGTATCCCGGTTCTTCAAGACACTTCGACAAGCTAAAACAAATCCAGCAACACCGCCCGAATGTGCCGACAAATCCCGATAGGAGCTGCACATATCTTGTTCTCAGGGCACACTCAGATTATCTTAGGTACGGGTAGGCCAGCCCAGAGTTGCCCCTGGTGGCCACCGGCAGCTGACAGGTGGACCAACACTCAGAGGAGCACTGGCCCGGGGGGTTTAAATAAGATGACCCTCGGGCTCCGGAAACCCAAGGGAAAAAGAGGCTAGGTGGCAAATGGTAAAAACCAAGGTTGGGCATTGCTGGAAAAGCTTTAATCAAGGCGAACTATCAAGGGGTTCCCATTATCACCCAACCGCGTAAGGAACGCAAAATCCGGGAACATAACACCGATATGACGGAAACTAGGGTGGCAAGAGTGGAACAAAACACTAGGCGAGAGGCCGAGCCTTCCACCCTTTACCAAGTATATAGATGCATTAAGATAACATGGCAATATAATGATATCCCAACAAGTAAAATAATGTTCCAACAAGGAACAGTCTCCAATCTTCACCTGCAACTAGCAACACTATAAGAAGGGCTGAGCAAAGCAGTAACATAGCCAATCAACGGTTTGCTAGGACATGGTGGGTTAGAGGTTTGATATGGCAATTTGGGAGGCATGATAAGCAAGTGGTAGGTATCGTAGCATAGGCATAGCAAAAGAGCGAGCATCTAGCATAGCAAAGATAGTAGTGATCTCGAGGGTATGATCATCTTGCCTGCAAAATTGTCAGAGTTGACTGGATCCTCGAAAGCAAACTCAACGGGCTTCTTGTTAGAGAACTCGTCTCCCGGCTTTACCCAAACAAGACAAACAAGCAACAAGGACACAATCAACCACGTGCAAACTCAAACAACATGATGCAAACATGGTATGCTATGCGGGATGCAATATGTGATGCATATGCAAAATTTGACAAGGAATAAATGAACCTGGCCTCATCTTGGAAATCCAAGTGTGCCACTGGAAAGATGAGATGAAATCGCTTGAAAACGATATAAAGATCACCGGAATCGGAGTTACGGTTTGGAAATGGCAAGCAATTTAAATATGGCCACGTTCTGCGATTTACAGCAAGTAGCCATCTAAATGCAACAAGCTGAACATGCTACAGCACTCAAATATGGCAACCAAATACATGGAAGGGAACCTCTCATGATGCTTAACAAAAGACTAGCCCTAAGCCACGGCCAAAACATCCATTAACAGGTTCAAACAAGCATGGCAAAAATGCATTTGGTAAACAGATCTCAGACTTAGTGAAATTAACACTTGTCTGGAATTTCAGATCAGATAGCACTCTTTGGAGCATGAAAACTATATGCTACAGGACCTGAACATGGCAAAGCAAAGCATGGCATGGAGCTACTCAAAGAGCTTAACAAAAGTCCCTTAGTGACCTTGAGCCAAAAGGGATCAGAAAATACATTTGCAAGCATGTAAACATGTCAAAAACATAATCAGTTCTCAGACTTTGTGAAAACTGGAGCATGCTGAAACAGATATCAAGTAGGCATGTTTACGAGCTCGATGCACTCACTATAGAGCAAGTCATGACAATCCAAGCATACGTCCATCAAGAATACACAAAATACAAGCTAGACATGACAAGAACAATAGCATAGCATGCACGGATCAACTACAACATCCTCGGCAAAATCGCTAATAAGTAAACAATCTGCCCAGATTCACGAAATGACAAAAGTAGAGCTCGATTGACTCAATCTAGGGTGCTTCATAATTGCAAACAAAGACATGGATGGATAGAGCACTACAAGATTAACAAAACATCCTTACTGATCATCCTCAAAAGAGGCACGGATCACTAGGAAACAACATGAACATATGGCCATATGAGATAAACAGATCAAGGACTTAGTGGAAATGCCAAGTCCCTGAAATCAGCATTAACGAATGCTCCACTTTGCAAGCTTGTGCTAGTCACCACACACATCACAAAAATACATGGGTTGCACCTCTGGATAGATGGCAAAACATATAACAAAATACATGTAGAGCTCATGGGCATATCACACACACAATAATCATGGCAAAAATGACAAATATCTAATTGGAGCAGCAGATCTGACAAATATCTCAAATAGCATACTTCTAACAGCATTTCGGGTATCAAGATGAACTCAAATGAAAATGATGCAATGATATGAAATGATGTGCTCTCTGAGATGAACATTTTGATATGCTATATGCCCAAAACAGAGCTACGGATGCAAAGTTACGATGCGATAAACAGGAGCAAAAAATTAAGGTTCCGGGCAAAAAGTCAACCCGATCTATTCTCAGATCCAGATTCGCACGCTTTACGAGGTTCATCGGAGGAGCACTGTTCACTGGAGCTAGACAGGGAGGCCGCCGGAGAAGGACTTGCCGGCGATGTCGCGGGTAACGACGGAGGGCGGCGGAGGCGGGGATGGCCGGAGAAGGTGGCCGGTCCGGGTGCGGCGGCGCCGGCGTCGAAGGCGGCTGTGGCGGCACGGTGGCGCCGGCCGGTGAAGCACGTCAAGTACGTTTGGTCTCCGGAGTGTGACATTGCTTTCAACACTTTGAAAGAGAAATTGATCACTGCTCCAGTTCTGACTCCGCCTGATGAATCTAAACCGTACGAGGTCTTTTGTGATGCCTCTCTCCAAGGTCTTGACGCAGTGTTGATGCAAGAGAAGAAAGTTGTGGCTTATACCTCTCGCCAGTTGAAACCCAATGAGAAGAACTACCCCACTCATGATCTCGAGTTGGCGGCAGTTGTGCATGCTCTTTTGACTTGGAGACATCTCTTATTGGGAAGAAAAGTGGACATTTTCACTGATCACAAGAGTCTCAAGTACATCTTCACTCAGCCTAATCTCAACCTCAGGCAAACTCGATGGGTCTAAATGATTCAAGAGTATAATACGAGTATCGAGTATACTCCAGGCAAGGCCAATGTGATTGCTGACGCATTGAACAGGAAGGCTTACTGCAACAGTCTGATTCTCAAGCCTTATCAACCCGAGCTTTGTGAAGCTTTCCGCAAACTTAATATGCAAGTTGTTCCTCAAGGTTTCCTCGCCAACCTTCAAGTCTCTCCTACCTTGGAAGACCAGATTCGCCAAGCCCAGCTTCTTGATGCTATGGTGAAAAAGGTGAAGATTGGGATTGCCAAGAGTCAACCCAAGTACAAGTGCTACCGCCTTGATGAAAAGGATACTCTCTTCTTCGAGGATCGTATTGTTGTGCCCAAAGGTGACCTTCGTAAAGTGATCATGAACGAGGCTCACAATTCTCTCCTCTCCATCCACCCTGGGAGCACGAAGATGTATCAGGACCTCAAACAGGCTTATTGGTGGACTCGAATGAAGCGTGAGATTGCTCAATTCGTGAATGAATGTGATGTCTGCAGAAGAGTGAAGGCAGAACACCAAAGGCCAGCGGGTCTCCTCCAACCTCTTGCCATTCCAGAATGGAAGTTTGACCACATTTAGATGGACTTCGTGACTGGTTTTCCAAAGTCCAAATGTGGCAATGATGCTATATTCGTTGTCATCGACAAACTCACTAAAGTGGCTCACTTTCTGCCTATCAAAGAGTCAATCACTGTAGCTCAATTGGCGGAACTCTATACCTCTCGAATTGTCTCTCCGCACGGTATTCCACAAGTAATCTCTTCAGATCGTGGCAGCATCTTTACCTCCAAGTTTTGGGATTCTTTTCAGAAGGCCATGGGCACCAACATCCGCTTCAGCATAACTTTCCATTCTCAAACTAGCGGTCAAGTCGAGCGTGTCAACCAGATTCTTGAAGATATGCTCAGGGCTTGTGTGATCTCCTTCGGCATGAAGTGGGAGGATTGTCTTCCATATGCTGAATTCTCCTACAACAACAGTTTTCAAGCAAGTTCGGGCAAGGCCCCATTTGAAATTCTGTATGGCAAGAAGTGCCGTACCCCTCTCAATTGGTCCAAAACCGGTGAACGTCAGCTTTTGGGAAATGACTTAATCACAGAGGCAGAGGAAATGTGTAAAGTCATTCGAGATAACCTCAAAGCAGCCCAATCCCGCCAGAAGAGCTACTATGATAGTAAGCACCGTGATTTGGCTTTCGAGATCGGAGATCATGTTTACCTCCGCGTCTCTCCTATGAAAGGTACTCGTCGCTTCGGTATCAAAAGGAAGCTTGCCCCTAGATACGTGGGACCTTTCAAGATCGCCAGCAAGAGAGGCGATCTCGCCTATCAACTCGAGCTTCCTTCAAACTTTGCAAATGTGCATGACGTGTTCCATGTCTCTCAGCTTCGAAAGTGCTTCAAGACTTCTGACCGCACCGTCAACTTCGAGGACATTGAGCTCCAAGAAGATCTCTTTTATCGTGAGCACCCCGTTGCTATTCTCGAAGAGACTGAACGCAAGACTCGCAACAAGTCAATCAAATTCCTCAAAGTCAAGTGGTCACACCATTCAGGCCGTAAAGCTACCTGGGAACGCGAGGATCACCTCCGTTCTGAGTACCCGGCGTTCTTTCAGTCCTAGATCTCGGGACGAGATCCTTTCGTAGTGGTGGAGTGTTGTAACACCCCGGATATGATTTTCCCAATATGTACTCCAACTCCTGCCGTTTCCGGCCTTAAGTTATTTTATTTTCTCAGGTTCGGGTTTTGTCTCCGTGTGTTGTTGTCGTTGTCATGCATCTCATATCATGTCATCATGTGTATTGCATTTGCATACGTGTTCATCTCATGCATTCGAGCATTTTCCCCATTGTCCGTTTTGCATTCCGGCGCTTCGTTCTCCTCCGGTGGACATTTCTACCTTTCTTTCGTGTGTGGGGATTAAACATTTCCGGACTGGACCGAGACTTGCCAAGCGGCCTTGGTTTACTACCGGTAGACCGCCTGTCAAGTTTCATATCATTTGGACTTCGTTTGATGCTCCAACGGTTAACCGAGGGACCGAAAAGGCCTTGTGTGTGTTGCAGCCCAACACCCCTCCAAGTTGGCCAAAAATCCACCAAAACCCTCTTCATCATCTAGAGCGTTCGATCACGATCGCGTGGCCAAAAACCGCACCTTATTTGGACTCTCCTAGCTCCTTCTATGCCTATATAAAGACCCCTCCGAAATTGTCCTTCTCCTTCCCCCGAAACCCTAGATTCATCCACCGCCGCCGCCGGACGTGTCCAGAGCGGACCGGACACGTCCGCCCTCCGCCGCCCGACCTATCGCGCGCCGCCACGTCAGCTCCTGCTGAGCCCCACTTCGCCGGATCCTCCGCGGGACCGCAGGCCCATCCGCGGCCCCCTCCGCGCGCCACTGGGCCGAGCCTCCCGCGCCTCACCCCGCCGCCTAGAAGCTCTCGCCGCCACCGCGGCTTCGCCCGCTCTCGCCGGCCGACGCCACCGCGCCGCCGCGGCCGCCTTCGACGCCGGCGCTGCCGCACCCGGACCGG
>NC_057794.1:241037826-241150444 GCF_018294505.1 Triticum aestivum
TTGGCAAGAGCCTGCGGACGATGTTGTGCGAGTGTTCTTCGACACCTTGGAGGAATTGCCGGTCCGCGCCGACGAGCAGAAGAGCCTCACCCGTGACACCACCGACGAGGAGCTGCAGCTCATCGCTACTAGGGCGGAAGAGGCTACGGCCGCAGCTGCTGCAGGTGTGTTTGGGTTTACTGTGGAGGAGGCAGAGGCTGCAGAGGCGGCAAACCTTGCCGAACGCGCGGAGTTCATGGGCGAGGAAGAGCCTGCTGGTTCCGAAGCCGAGTCGAGCGAGGCCGGCGAGGAGGAGGCTGAACCTTCAGAGAGCTTGCCGCAGGCAGAGCCCCCGGCCCCGCCAAGGAGGCGCCTTCGCAGGGCCGGGGACGCAGCAGGGTGGCAGCCGGCTCCATAGCCACCGAGCCGCGCGACGCGCTCTACCGCGGCAAGCAATGTTGCCGCGGGAGCGCCTCACGCAACAGCGGCAACTGGAGCAGGACCTTCCCGGGCCACCGCCACTGCCCCCGCTAAGCGGGCAAGGGATCCTACTCCTCCACCTCGCCGCACCGGAGGAGGGCCGGACTTCGATCTATCCGCGCTCAGCTCCGATGAGGAGGAAGAAGAGTGAGTTTCTTTGGCGCCCTTATAATCCTTCAATCTTGCTGTTTATATCTTGTATCTGACTTGCTCCAATCTGGACTCTTTTCTTTTCAGAACACTGGCCCAGAGAGTGGCGAAGAGGGCCAAGGCCGCGGTGATCGTCATCGAGGATGACCCCATCGCGTCGGCAGGAGGTGGGTCCGAGACCACCTTGACGGACCCGGCAATCACCCCTCAGAGCAGCCCCCAGCGTAAGTTCATAGTTTAGCCTTCTGCTGTCGGGCGCGCTTGAGTGCTTTTTCCTTTGTTGATATCTTGCTTGTTGACTTGTGCAGGAGCAGAGCAGCCTAATCAGGAGCGCCCGGAGGCCGGTCCCGAAGTGCCACCTGCTTCGACTGCGCCGCCAAGGGAGGAGTCCCCGGCAAGGGAGCGCTCTCCGGCAAGGGACGGCACTGCTGATCCTGCGGTGACCGAGGCCGCTACTGAAGATCTTGGCGCAGGTAATCCACTTGCCCAAAAACTTTCCCTTGGGTTCTGCTTCTTTCGTTTTTCCTTTCTTGGATGTTTTTGATTGATTTTCCTCCCCTCTTCGTTCTTCAGACCCATCTTCGGCTGATCCAATGGAGACGGAGGGCGCCGGCGAGGAAGGTGCCGGTGCCGGTGTGACCGCCGGTGAGGAGGCCGCCGGGGCTGCTGCTGCGGAAGACGGCGAGGGATCGGGCGATCGCACTGACGACCCTGAGGCCGCAGGAGCGTCGGGCGCTGCACCGACCGCCGAACCCTCTGCCGCTTCTACGGAGCCGGGCTCCAAGGAGCCCCAGCCCGGCGCCTACTTGCGGGCCGGTGACAACATCTTCATCAAGCTACCCTGGGCGTCGAGCTCCAGGGCGCCAGTCGAGGGGGAGACTTTTGACGGGGAGGTGCTCGCCTCTGCTGGACTGTCATTGGTTGACGCGCCCAGCAGCAGCAGCGGCGAGCCTGAGGAGGAGCAGCTGCTGTGGAAGCTGCTGTCACTCTACCGCACCCGGCAAGCCAAGCTGGCTTCCCGGGAAGCGCTTGTCGCGAAGGCGGGAGTTGACATGGAGAAGCGCGCGGAGGAGCTCCGGGGACAAAATCAAGAAGCTCTTCGGTCTCTGGCGCAGGAGCGGGAGCGAGTAGATGAGGAGCGCACGGCCTTTCTTCTCGAGAAGGCCGAGGCTGAGGAGGAACAAAGGCTTGCTGTCGAGAAGCAGTCCACGCGGGAAGGCGAGCTGGTGCAGCGGAAGGCCCACCTCGATAGCTACGAGGAAGAGCTCGCCGAGCGTGAGCGAGCACTTGGCGGGGCGCTCAAGGAGGCAAAGGATGCCGCGGCAACTGCAGAGGCCGCCAATAAGGAGCTAGAGGAGAAGGTGGCACGGCTGGAGGCCGATATTGGGAAGAGCGGCGAGGAGATTGCCGCGCTCAAGCGTGAGCACGAGAAGGATGCTGCCGCCCATGGTGAGCTGCAAGGCCTTCTCGCTGAGAGGGGCAAGGAGCTCAGTGCCGCCAAGGATTCCAAAGCAGACCTGGAGCTGAAGCTGGCCACGCTGACGCAGACGCTGGAGGCCGCCAAGGAGCGGGAGAAGACCTTGGCGGAGAAGGTCAAGGCTGACGCGGCGCTGCTGGAGAGCATTGCAGTCACCCAGAACTCCTTCAGAGACACAGTGGAGCACTGGACCGAGGGTCTGGTGAACACTGCCGCCGTCATCAACGAGGAGCTGGCACTGCTAGGGATGGAGGACTTTGGGTATCCTTCCGACGAGAGCCTTCAACCCAGCGCCAAGCTCAATCTATTCTTCAAGGGCGTGGCGACGGCACTCCAACGGCTCCGGGAGAGGATCCCAAAGCAGCTGGCCGACGAGTCGCGCAAAATCTGTGCTGGGGTTCTCCAGAAGGTGCTGATGAAGGTGGCCTTCCGCAACCCAGGCCTCAGCTTCACCAACGTCCTCAGGTCCTTGCCGCCTGACGCCGATCTGGATGCACTCAAGGCCCTTGTCGCACCCATTGTGGACAAGGTGAGCGAGATCAAGTGAGTCGAGGGCGGACGCGTAGATTAGGCCGCCTATTTCTTCTTTTCCCTTGTCGCTGCTAATCATGTTATGAAAACAGTCTGTTAGAGCTGCGAGAAGTTATCTTTGTAATATAACTTTATTTCTGTTATCAATTGCAATGTTATTTCCTTTACTAGATTCCTTCCTTTGTATGTTTTTACCCTACACTTCTAGGGAACTTGTCGGCGCAGGCGCCCGAGCCGCGAGCGCTGAGTGCGGGACTTCAGCAGCCTGCTGGCGGCGCTGCTTCCGACAAGAAACCTTGTCGCGACTAGATGCAGCACACTTAAGCTGTTGAGCGGACTCGAAACAAAGTAAGGGCGCAACTAGCCACGAGTTGGTTCCTCCGCGCACAGGTTTTCCATACAAAGCAGGGTCGTTCGAGGAAGATAACTCAAAAATTTAAAAAGTGATTGCTCAAACTTTGGCAACTTAGCTTTTCTGTCATTTGCTTCCCGGTAAGGCAAGTCCTTGTTTGAACGACGCCTGGCCCATACTACAATCTTCTTCTTCTTCCCCCTCGGCAAACTTGTGTGCGAGAGGACCTTCTTTTCCTTTAAAAGAAAAAGAAAGAAGAGAAAATAATAATGGAGCTCTTCCGCTCGTTACTGCTTACCGGATGTAAGTGCTGCACAAAGTGTCAGATAATCACATGCAAGAAAGGAACTAACGCATGAAATGGACAAGCTATGCGGAGCACATGGGTTTTTACTTATGCACGGGGTCTGCGCCCGGCTTTGTACAAAGGATTACATGCAACAGCGGCAAGACTTGTACAAAAGGTGGTTGCCGGAACGGGTTCCGGCAACCGCGCCTTATGGGAAAAACTTACGAAGATGTTCTATGTTCCAGGAGTTGCTCACTGGAATGCCATCTTCGGTCTCAAGGCGGACAGCGCCAGGCCTTGTGACTCGTCTCACCCGATAAGGGCCTTCCCACTTCGGCGTCAACTTGTTGGAATTCTTGGCGGACTGAACGCGCCGAAGAACAAGGTCGCCTTCCTCGAAGCTTCTGGCTTTAACTTTGCGGCTATGATAGCGTCGCAAAGTTTGCTGGTATCGAGCAGCTCGTACAGCAGCCTGAAGACGATCTTCCTCGAGGAGCAGCGCGTTGTCTTGCCGCAGCTGCTCTTGCTCAAGCTCATCATAAGCGAGCACTCGAGGTGATCCGTATACGAGTTCCGTGGGGAGAACTGCCTCTGCTCCATAGACTAGAGCGAAAGGTGTCTGGCCAGTGGCTCGATTTGGCGTCATTCTGATCGACCAAAGAACCACCGGCAGCTCCTCGATCCAGTTCCTTCCACACCTGTGCAGCCTGTCGAAAGTTCTGGTCTTGAGCCCGCGCAGCACTTCAGCATTTGCCCTCTCTGCTTGACCGTTGCTTCTCGGATGAGCAACAGATGCGAAGCAGACCTTGGCGCCAAGGTCTTGGACGTACTGCATGAAGGTGCGGCTCGTGAATTGCGTGCCGTTGTCGGTGATGATCCTGTTGGGAATCCCGAAACGGCAAACAATCGACCTGAAGAACTTGACTGCTGACTGTGCTGTCACCTTCCTCACTGGCTGCACTTCCGTCCACTTTGTGAACTTGTCGATTGCGACGTACAAGTACTCAAAGCCCCCGACAGCTCGGGGGAAAGGGCCGAGGATATCAAGCCCCCAGACCGAAAATGGCCAGGATAAAGGGATTGTCTGGAGAGCTTGAGCTGGCTGGTGTATCTGTTTGGAGTGGAACTGGCACGCTTCACACTTGGTTACTTGTGCAGTTGCATCCTGAAGGGCTGTCGGCCAAAAGAAACCTTGCCGGAAAGCTTTGCCGGCAAGTGCTCTTGCGCCGATGTGGTGGCCACATATGCCTCCATGTATCTCTGCCAACAGCTTTTGTCCATCTTCCCGGCGAATACACTTCAATTTCACACCGTTGAGTCTTCTTCTGTACAGTATGCTATTGACAAACTGGTACATACTTGACTGCCGGGCTACTTTTTCCGCTTCTTCTTGCTCTTCGGGAAGTTCTCCTGTCTGAAGGAAACGGACAATCTGTCGTGCCCATGCTGGAGCCTGTGGCTCGACAACAAGGACTAAAGGCACATCTTCTGCTGCGGGAACATCTGCTTCTACGGCAGGGACTTGCGGCCCTGCCGGAGCTTGATGTTCCCCGGCAAGCTTGCCGGAGCAAAACTTGTCGGGGGCGTCTGCTTCAATGGAACAAACCATTAGGCTTGCCGGAGCAGACTGCTCCTTAGCATCCTTGGTGTTGATCTTGGGGACTTTCTTGGCGGCGGCTTCGGGGAGCTCTGCCGGAAAGTAGTCACCAAAAACCAACTTCCTCTTTTTGCTTTGTCCAATTGATGGTGTTACGGATGGTTGAGTCAACTTAAGCACAAAGATCCCTGGTTCCACAGGTAACTTTAGTGCGGCGCACTTTGACAGGCCATCAGCAATATCATTCTGAGCTCTTGGGATATGCTCCATTTGTAGGCTGTCAAAGTGTTCCTCTAACTTCCTCACTTCATCGACATACGCTTCCATCAACAGACTCTGGTAGTTCTTGTTCACTTGTCGGATGACAAGCTGTGAGTCACCCCTGACAATGAGCTTCTTAATCCCAAGGTCTGCTGCGATTCTGAGACCGGGAAGCAATCCTTCATATTTTGCAGTATTGTTGGTTGCTTGCTCTTTGGGAAAGTGCATCTGGACTACGTGCTTGAGGTGCTCTCCGGTGGGTGCGACAAGCAGCACACCTGCACCGGCGCCTTGCAGCGAGAAGGCTCCATCGAAGTACATCAGCCACTCTTTGCTTGCCTCTTTGACGGGGATGCTTGTTTCTGGAATTTCTTCATCTGGGGTTGGCATCCACTCTGCTATGAACTCTGCCAATGCTCTGCTTTGGATAGTTGAGGTACTTTCAAACTTGAGGCCAAAGCTTGACAGTTCCAGCGCCCACTCGACAATCCTGCCTGTTGCTTCTTGATTTTGCAGTATCCTCTTCAGCGGAAAGCGAGTGACGACTGTGATCTCATGTGCTTGGAAGTAATGGCGCAGCTTTCTCGAGGCCATAAGGATGCCGAAAAGCAACTTCTGTACACCAGAGTACCTTGATCTAGCCCCCTACAGAAGGGAACTGACAAAGTAAACTGGGCGTTGCACCATTTTCCTTGGCATCTTATCATGCTCCTGCGCAAACTCATGTTTGTCGGGGCCAGAGCTTGTCGACGAAGCCCCCTGCTTGTCACTGGATGGATCTGCCGTGGTTGCTGGCTCATCATCTGCCTCCCTCTCCGCCACTAACGCAGCACTAACCACTTGATTGGTTGCTGCTATATACAGCAGCAACTTCTCTTGCGGCTTAGGTGCGACAAGCATTGGAGTGGAGGACAGGTATCTCTTCAAGTCCTGCAGCGCAGCCTCCGCTTCCGGAGTCCATTTCATTGGACCTGCCTTTTTCAAAATTTTGAAAAATGGCAGGGCGAGCTCAGCAGATCTAGAGATAAACCTGCTGAGAGCAGCCACGCAGCCGGCAAGCCTTCGTACATCCTTGACGCGCTTTGGTGCTTCTATCTGCTCGATGGCTTTGATCTTGTCGGGATTGGCTTCAATTCCCCGCTGAGACACGAAGAACCTGAGAAGCTTGCCGGAAGGGACTCCAAACACGCACTTCTCGGGGTTAAGCTTGAGGTTGATCTTGCGCAGGTTTGCAAATGTCTCATCTAAATCTTGAATCAAGGTCGCTTTGTCCTTGCTCTTGACCACTATGTCATCCATGTAAGCTTCCACATTTCTGTGTATTTGTGGCTCAAAAGCATGGTGAACTACCCTTGCGAATGTTGAACCAGCATTCTTCAAACCGAAAGGCATCTGTATGAAGCAGTATGTGCCACACAGGGTGATAAATGCGGTTTTCTCTTCATCTTCTTCTGCCATGAAGATCTGATGATATCCTGAGTATGCATCAAGAAACGAAAGCAAATCACATTCGGCTGTGGAGTCAACAATCTGGTCAATACGTGGCAAGGGAAATGGGTCTTTGGGACAAGCTTTATTAACATCAGTGAAGTCAATACAGAGTCTCCATTTCCCGTTAGCTTTGTGCACAACAACAGGATTGGCCAACCACATGGGATGGAGTACTCCTCTGACAAGGCCTGCTGCTTCCAACTTCTTGATTTCTTCTGCGATGAATTCTTGGCACTCAACTGCCTGCTTCCTGACTCTCTGCTTGACGGGCCGCGCATGAGGACAGACGGCAAGGTGGTGCTCAATCACTTTCCTGGGAACACCGGGGATATCAGACGGTTGCCACGCAAACACGTTGATATTCGCCCGCAGGAAAGCAACGAGCGCGCTTTCCTATTTGGGGTCAAGAGTGGCGCTGATGGTGAAGGTACCACCAGTGCCATCCTCCTTAGCGGACACCTTCTTAGTCGCAGGTGGAGCTGCCATCGCCTTCTTGCACTTGCCGGTGGAGCTCGATGGTGCGTCCTCGACGGTAGCGCAGCACTCCGAAGAGGTGCGCTTGCCAGAGTGGGCATCAGAGCTCTTGCCGGACTTGGTCTTCTTCTTCCCCCTGGGAGCTTCAGCGGCAAGTGTCCTTTGTTCTGCTGCAGCTGCTGCTTCCCCGTAGATCTTGTCGGCACAAATAAGAGCATCCTTCTTGTCGCCAGGGATAGAGATGACACTTATTGGGCCTGGCATTTTCAGTACGTTGTACGCATAGTGAGAGGCTGCCATGAACTTGGCGAGTGCTGGACGGCCAAGGATTCCATTGTAAGGTAATGGAAAATCGGCAACGTCAAACGTGACCCTCTCAGTCCTGAAGTTCAGCTCACTGCCAAATGTTACCGGCAATGTGATCTTTCCCTTTGGCTTGCTCCTTCCCGGGTTGATTCCTTGAAATGTGCCGGTCTCTTCGAGCTCGCTGTCAGGGATCTGGAGCTTCTGGAGCACTACGGAGGAGATCAAGTTCAAACCAGCCCCGCCGTCAACTAGCATCTTAGTGACCTTGAGGTTGCAGATTGTTGGTGAAACCAACATCGGCAAGCACCCGACCGCAGTTATGCGATCCAGGTGGTCCTCAATATCAAAGATGATAGGCGTGCTGGACCATTTCAGAGGCCTACGTGACTCGACGGGTGGTTCTGCTGCATTAACCTCCCGCATCCACTGCTTGAGCTGGCGGTGCGAGGCATGCAGAGAAGCACCACCGTCAACGCACAGGACCTCTGTAGCTTTCTGGAACTCCTGCTCATCGGTCTCCTCATCATCCATATCTTCATCGTCGCCGTCATCTTCATCCTTGTCGCGGCCGCGAGGAGGTCTGTCTCCTTGCCGCTGCTTAGCCTTGCCGCGGCGTCCTCCTCGGCCGGGACGTTTCTTGCCGGATCCACCAGCTCCTTCCTTGGCCTTCTCCTTGTCGCGCCGCTCATATTCAGCTTTCTGTTGCTCAACAAGCTACTCGACCCTCTTGCAGTTGTGAAGATCATGGCCCTTGGTGCGGTGAATCTTGCAATACTGCTTGTTGGTGCTGTCCTGCTTGTCGGCGACCGCCACCTCCGCGGCAACCTCCTTGCCGGAGTCACCAGCTTTGGCTTCCTTGGCGCCGCCACCATTGCCGGACTGCTCAACAACTAGCACTTCTTTGCCTTTCCTCCTTCTGTTGTTCCGCCGCCGGTTTTTCCTTGTCGGGGCGGCATCTTCGCTGTCAGATCCTCCCGCTCTTGTATTTTCTCCGGGCAGTCTCCTCCCTTCCTCAGCATGCGCGCACTTGTCGGCCAGTGCATATAACTCACTGACGTCCCTGATCTTGCACATCGCCATTTCCTCCCGCATCCTACGGTTCCGCACGTTCTGATGGAACGCGCTGATCACCGCGGCAGGGTGGACGTCTGGAATGTTGTGCTGCACGCTACTAAATCTCTGAATGTACTTGCGCAGGGGCTCTCCTTCCTTCTGGGCGAGCAAATGAAGATCACTCTCCTGGCCATGAGGCTTGTGTCCGCCAGTAAAGGCGGCGACAAACTGATGGCACAGATCAGCCCAAGAGGATATGGAGTTGTCCGGCAAGTGCATGAGCCAGGATCTGACATTGGGCTTGAGCACCAGCGGGAAGTAGTTGGCAAGGAACTTGTCATCTCGTCCCCCGGCAGCTTGCACCGCAATAGTGTAAATGATGAGGAACTCTGATGGATGCGTCTTGCCGTCGTACTTCTCCGGTACATCTGGCTTGAAGTTCTTTGTACTGGGCCACTGGACTTGCCGCAGCTCACGAGTGAACGCAAGACAACCTACCGCATACGGCAGATCGCCTGGTTCCCCTGGCGCATGCATGTCAACAGAGGGCCCAGCGCGCTTGTCGGATTGACGTCGCGCTTCTCTTCGGCGCTCGATGCAGGTTCGAGTGTCTTCTTGTTGTCGATCATGAAAAACTTGGCGCTGATCACGACGAGCTCGTGGATCCGACGATGCAGTGGAGTCGCTGTCGAGGTGGATCCGACGAGTCGGCGATCTTGGCCTTCGGGGCGGTGATTGCATGGTAGTTGCACCTCCGCCCGTTTCATCGCCACCGGCTCGCGTCCGGCGGTCCTGCCGCGGCGGCGACGCACTTGGCCGCCATGGAGTGTCGCCGTTGGCGTAGCCGATGAGACTCTGGATGGTGGCCCTCCATTCGTCGATCTTGTCTGACATTAGAGGGTAATCTAAGAGAAGTTGAGCTCGCGCCAAAGCTTCTGCTGGAGTGGTGGGTGGCAGTGGCGGACGGCGCGAGGAGCGGGACGTGCTCGAACTTCTAACTATGTTAGAAGGAGCAGTATCCCGTCCAGGTGACCGTGCCCCGCTCGTGCCAGCATGCTGGCGTGCATGCTGGTTTTGAGCGCCCCGAGACCCACCAGCTTGGCCTTGGTCTAACATGTGCATGGTGCTGCGAGCGCCATGGTGCTGCTGATCTTGCGCCTCCTGAGAGTGGCGCGGAACATGTACAGTCGCCGAGGTTTGTGCAGCCTTGTCCTTGGACTTGGCAGCACTGTGAGCACCCTCATCGACGACTGTTCTTCCGCCGGCGTCCACTCCACCACCCGTTTGCTCCAACGGTAGCGGAAATGACGTGGACGGAGCGGCTGCCGCCGAAGTCTTCTTCTTTGGTGGCATGTTGATGAAGGGAATGAAGATCTAGCTCGTGTGAACACCGGATCAGGTTCATACAATCTCGACGCCCCCTACCTGGCGCGCCAAATATGCCGGGGAAGCTGATCCACGAACACCTATGGGGCCGGCGGACCGGGCCCCTTTCGGTTCGGCGGGGGGCGGAGATCGCACGAAGAGCAGATCGAGGCAAGGCACACGAGCAGTTTACCCAACTTCGGAGCTCTCCGGAGAGATAACACTCCTACTGCTGCTTGTCTGGTTGTACTATCTAGTGTTCTTGCTCTCCAAAGTGAGAGTGCGATGTTCTCTGGGCTACGGATGGATCGAAACAAACTGTCTGAGGCTTCGAACCTATGAGCCGAACCCCCTCTACGTTGCGCATGGGCCTCCTTTTATACGCAATGGGGTCACTGACAGGTGGCAACGCAGAGGAGGGTAAAAACGTAAAAAGCGAGGTAGTTGATACAGTTGCTTGTACAGTGCACCCTACCTAACCCTGACGGCAGGGGACAAGGGCATTAAATGCCCGTCTGAGTCACCCGAACAGTGCAGAAAAGGACCGTTAGGGGCGCCACCGTTCGCCACGATGGCGATCTTGTCAGCTTCGCATGCCACTGCGCACCGCTGGCTGCACAGCCTCCCGCCATGCACGTCCGGAGAGGCCCCTAGAGCGACACGTTGGTGGATGCGCTGGAGCGTGGACGCAGAGTGGCCGCCTGCCGCGGCAAGCGCCTTGCCGCTGTAGTTATCTTGTCGGGTCTGGAAGCTTGTCGCTCACCGGGCTTCGAAGTACCTTGGTTTGTCTTCCCGGCAAGCTCCTCTTGCCGGGGCCTTGTTGCCTTGCCGAAGCGCGTGGCGCGTCACGGCAAGTTCATTGGAGCGTCTTGGTTGGCCTTCCCGGCAAGCTCCTCTTGCCGGGGCCTTGTCTCCTTAGCTTAAATACTTTGTTCTTGAATGGCTCCAAGGGAACCTTGGGGAATCTTGGCGATCACCCGGCAAGCCTTTGCCGCGGGGTGCTGCAACTGCCCATGCACAAGTTCGGGGTACTAGGGTACCCCTATTCTAGTACACCGACATCTATTAACAGTCTTTTGCAAAATTAATTTGAGTTCTCTGTTGCTCAATTCTACTTGACCACTAGACTATGGGTGATAAGGAGATGCAATTCTATGATTAACATCATATTTAGCAAGCATTTTATGGAAAGCACCATGAATAAAATGTGAACCACCATCAGTCATTAAATATCTAGGGACTCCAAACCTCGGGAAAACAACTTCTTTAAGCATTTTAATAGAGGTGTTATGATCATCACTACTAGTTGGAATAGCTTCTACCCACTTAGTAACGTAATCAACATCAACTAAAATATGTGTATATCCATTAGAGGCAGGAAAAGGTCCCATATAATCAAAGCCCCAAACATCAAATGGTTCAATAACAAGTGAATAATTCATAGGCATTTCTTGACGTAACTAATATTACCAATTCTTTGACATTCATCACAAGACAAGACAAACTTACGGGCATCCTTGAAGAGAGTAGGCCAATAAAAACCGGATTGCAATACCTTGTGTGCAGTTCTATCTCCAGCGTGGTGTCCTCCATAAGCCTCGGAGTGACACTTGCATAGGATCTGTTCCTGTTCATGCTCAGGTACACAACGTCTAATAACACCATCTACTCCTTCTTTATAAAGATGTGGGTCATCCCAAAAGTAATGCCTCAAATCATAGAAGAACTTTTTCTTTTGCTAGTATGTGAAATTAGGTGGTATAAATTTAGCAACAATATAATTAGTATAATCAGCATACCATGGAGCAGTACAAGAAGCATTTATGACATTTAATTGTTCATCAGGAAAGTTATCATCAATAGGTAGTGGGTCATCAAGAACATTCTCTAACCTAGACAAGTTGTCTGCAACGGGGTTCTCAGCTCCCTTTCTATCAACAATATGCAAATCAAATTCTTGTAGCAAGAGAACCCATCTAATAAGTCTAGGCTTAGCATCTTTCTTTTCCATAAGATATTTAATAGCAGCATGATCAGTGTGAATAGTTACTTTAGAATCAACAATATAAGGTCTGAACTTATCACAAGCAAATACAACTGCTAAGAATTCTTTTTCAGTAGTAGCATAATTTCTCTGAGCATTGTCTAGAGTTTTACTAGCATATTGAATAACATTTAATTTCTTATCAACTCTTTGCCCTAGAACAACACCTACAACATAATCACTAGCATCACACATAATTTCAAAAGGTAAATTCCAATCAGGTGGCTGAACAATGGGTGCAGAGATTAATGCTTTCTTAAGTATTTCAAATGCTTCTACACAATCATCATCAAAGACAAATGGTATATCTTTTTGTAATAAATTAGTCAGAGGCCGAGAAATTTTTGAGAAGTCCTTAATGAACCTCCTATAAAAATCGGCGTGACCAAGGAAACTTCTTATACCTTTGATGTCCTTGGGACATGACATCTTTTCAATAGCATCAACCTTAGCTTTATCAACTTCAATACCTCTTTCAGAAACTTTATGCCCCAAGACAATACCTTCATTAACCATAAAGTGGCACTTCTCCCAATTCAAGACAAGGTTAGTTTCTTCACATCTCTGCAAAACTCGATCAAGGTTGCTTAAGCAATCATCAAAAGAGGATCCATAGACGGAAAAATCGTCCATGAAAACCTCACAAATCTTTTCACAAAAGTCAGAGAATATAGCCATCATGCATCTTTGAAAGGTAGCAGGTGCATTACATAAATCAAAAGGCATACGTCTATAAGAAAAATCACCAAAAGGGCAAGTAAAAGTAGTCTTTGATTAATCATTGGCCGACACAGGTATTTGAGAGAAACCAGAATAACCATCCAGAAAGCAAAAATGTGTATGTTTGGATAATCTTTCTAGCATTTGATCGATAAAAGGTAAGGGGTAATGATCTTTTTTAGTATCTTTATTTAATTTGCGGAAATCAATTATCATCCTATAACCTATAATAATTCTTTGCGGGATCAACTCATCTTTATCATTAGGAATGACAGTAATACCTCCCTTCTTAGGGACACAATGGATAGGACTTACCCACTGACTATCAGCAACGGGATAAATTATACCTACCTCAAGAAGCTTTAGTATTTCCTTTCTTACCACTTCCTTCATCTTAGGATTCAGCCGTCGTTGATGATCACGAACTGGTTTGGCATCTTCCTCCAAATTTATTTTTTGTTGACACAGAGTGGGACTAATGCACTTAAGATCATCAAGAGTATATCCAATAGCAGCACGGTGCTTCTTTAGAGTTTTCAATAATCTCTCTTCTTCATGCTCTGAAAGGTTAGCACTAATAATAACATGATATATCTTCTTTTCATCAAGATAAGCATATTTAAGAGTATCAAGTAACGGTTTAAGCTCAAACACGAGAGCACCCTTGGGTGGAGGAGTATCCCCTAGGATTTCAACAGGCAAATTGTGTTTCAGGATGGGTTCCTGTTTAAAGAATACTTCATCTATTTCCCTTCTTTCTTTCATTCATAAACATATCATTTTCATGGTCTAGCAAATATTGTTCTAAAGGATCACTAGGAAGTACGACAATAGAAGCAAGACCAATAATTTCATCTTTACTAGGCAATTCCTCTTCACGGTGTTGTCTACGAAATTTAGAGAAATTAAACTCATGAGACATATCACCTAGACCAATAGTAACAACATCCTTTTTGCAATCTATCCTAGCATTAACAGTGTTCAAGAAGGGTCTACCAAATATAATGGGACAACATTTATCTTGTGGGCAGCCAAGAACAAGAAAATTAGTAGGATATTTAGTTTTCCCACACAAGACTTCAACATCTCTAACAATTCCCATCGGTGAAATAGTATCTCTACTGGCAAGTTTAATTGTGACATCAATATCTTCTAACTCAGTGGGTGCAATGCCATGCATAATTTCTTTGTATAAGTCAAAAGGTATTGCACTAGCACTAGCACCCATATCACATAAGCCACGATAACAATGATCTCCTATTTTAACAGAAATAACAGGCATGCCTACCAAAGATCTAGGTTTATCTTTAGCACAAGGTTTAGCAATTCTAGCAGTCTCATCACGAAAATTAATAACATGCCCATCAATATTATCAGACAAGAGATCTTTAACAATAGCAATATTAGGTTCAACTTTAATTTGCTCAGGAGGTGTATAAATTCTAATATTGCTTTTACGTACCACAGTTGAAGCTTTAGCATGATCCTTTATCCTAACAGGGAAAGGTGGTTTCTCAACATAAGAAGTAGGAACAATAGGATCATTATAAGTGATAGTCTTTTCTTCAACTTTAATAGGTGCAACTACTTTTACTTCTATGGGAGGATGATATTTAAACAACTTCTCCCTAGGGAGATCAACATGAGTAGCAAAAGATAAATAGAAAGAAGCTACTATCTCAGAGTCAAGTCCATATTTAGTGCTAAATTACGGAAAACATCGGTATCCATAAAAGATTTAACACAATCAAACTTAGGGGTCATACCTGACTCCTTACCTTTGTCGAGGTCCCAATCTTCAGAGTTGCGTTTAATTCTTTCCAATAAATCCCATTTGGATTCAATAGTCTTCATCATAAAAGAGCCAGCACCAGAAGTATCGAGCATGGTGCGATTGTTATGAGAAAGTCGAGCATAAAAATTTTGAATAATCATTTCTCTTGAGAGCTCATGATTGGGGCATGAATATAACATTGATTTAAGCCTCCCCCAAGCTTGAGCGATGCTTTCTCCTTCGCGAGGCCAAAAGTTATATATATAATTGCGATCACGATGAACAAGATGCATAGGATAAAACTTCTGATGAAATTCCAATTTCAATCGTTTGTAGTTCCATGACCCAGTATCATCACATAGCCTATACCATGTCAATGCATCTTCCTTCAAAGATAAAGGGAAGACCTTCTTATTAAGAACATCTCCGGGTACACATGCAAGCTTAAATAATCCACAAACTTCATCCACATATATTAGGTGCTCATCAGGATGCTTTGTTCCATCTCCTGCAAAAGGATTAGTTAGCAGTTTTTCTATCATACCCGAAGGAATTTCAAAGCAGACATTTTCATTTTCAGTAGGTTCAGTAGGTTGAGGAGCAACTCTTTGCTCTACTGGTCGGGGTGAAGATACCCCGAACAAGCCCCTCAGAGAATTACTTTCCATAGTAACAAGTGACAGTAAATTTCAGCACACTATATAAAATTTTCCTTACCAAATTCCACCTACCAAAGGCACTTCACTCCCTGGCAACGGCGCCAGAAAAGAGTCTTGATGACCCACAAGTATAGGGGATCTATCATAGTCCTTTCGATAAGTAAGAGTGTTGAACCCAACGAGGAGCGGAAGGAAATGATAAGTGGTTTTCAGCAAGGTATTGTGTGCAAGCACTGAAATAACAGGTAACAGATAGTTTTGTGATAGGATAATTTGTAAAGAGTAGCAAGTAATAAAAGTAAATAAGGAGCAGCAACGTGTCCCAATCCTTTTCATAGCAAAGGACAAGCCTGGACAAACTCTTATATGATGTAAAGCGCTCCCGAGGACACGTGGAAGTATCATCCAGCTAGTTTTCATCATGTTCATATGATTCGCGTTCGGTACTTTGATAATTTGGTATGTGGGTGGACCGGTGCTTGGGTGCTGCCCTTACTTGGACAAGCATCCCACTTATGATTAACCTCTATTGCAAGCATCCGCAACTACAACAAAAGTATTAAGGTAAACCTAACCATAGCATGAAACATATGGATCCAAATCAGCCCCTTACGAAGCAATGCATAAACTAGGGTTTAAGCTTCTGTCACTCTAGCAACCCATCATCTACTTATTACTTCCCAATGCCTTCCTATAGGCCCAAATAATGGTGAAGTGTCATGTAGTCGATGTTCACATAACACCACTAGAGGAGAGACAACATACATCTCATCAAAATATCGAACGAATACCAAATTCACATGACTACTAATAGCAAGACTTCTCCCATGTCCTCAGGAACAAACGTAACTACTCACAAAGCATATTCATGTTCATATCAGAGGGGTATTAATATGCATATAGGATCTGAACATATGATCTTCCACCAAATAAACCAACTAGCATCAACTACAAGGAGTAATTAACACTACTAGCAACCCACAGGTACCAATCGCGGACTTGGAGACAAGAATTGGATACAAGAGATGAACTAGGGTTTTGAGAGGAGATGTTGCTGGTGAAGATGTTGATGGAGATTGCCCTCTCCTGATGAGAGGAGCGTTGGTGATGACGATGGCGATGATTTCCCCCTCCCGGAGGGAAGTTTCCCCGACAGAACAGCTCCGCCAGAGCCCTAGATTGGTTCCGCCAAGGTTCCGCCTCATGGCGGCGGAGTCTCGTCCGAAAAGATGGCTTATGATTTTTTCCTCATCGAAAGACTCCATATAGCAGAAGATGGTCATTGGAGGGCCACCAGGGGGCCCACGAGGTAGGGGGCGCGCCCAGGGGGGTAGGGCACGCCCCCACCCTCGTGGGCAGGTTGTGCCCCCCTGGTGAACTTATTGCGCTCAGTATTTATTATATATTTCGAAAATGTCTTCCATGAAGTTTCAGGACTTTTGGAGCTGTGTAGAATAGGTCTCTAATATTTGCTCCTTTTCCAGCCCAGAATCCCAGCTGCGGGCTTTCTCCCACTTTATGTAAACCTTGTAAAATAAGAGAGAATAGGCATAAGTATTGTGACAAAATGTGTAATAACAGCCCATAATGCAATAAATATCGATATAAAAGCATGATGCAAAATGGACGTATCATCTGCCTATATTACACTCAAAATGCCACTGCTCATGCCCGCATCACACCTGACCCTCAAGTAAAACAAACACACAAGCGTTCATTGCCCTGCCCGCTTGCATCTCCTCTCCCCTTTCCCTCTACCTCGATCCCCTGCCTGCAGCGCTAGGGTTCCTCCAGCGAGTCGTCACCACTGGTCCCATCTGGCCTGATCCTCGATGATGCTTTGTCCGGTTAGGCTACATGGCTGGCAGGTAGGGCCAAATCTCCCCAGCTGTTCGTCCCTCTGGCGTCGCCCCTCATTCTCATGGTCTCCAGCAGCTGCTCCACTATGGTCCGTCCAACGCACTACTCCGGTGGGCGTCACACAACTACAGTCGATGCCACACTGCGGAAGAAGGCACCTTATCCCCCTCCCCCTCCTCCTAGGCCATGGCCTTGAGGTGATGTTGAAGGATGAGCTCATCCAACAAGGTGAGGATCTCCTCTGATTTTTTGCTAAATTTTCATTCTGATCCGCTATACGATGAATTGCTATGAGCTGCTTCTGCTGCTGCTATATGATGCATTGCTATGAGATGCTCCTGCTGCTATATGATGAATTGCTATGAGTTGCTACTGCTATATGATGAATTGCTATGAGCTGCTACTGTTGCTGCTATATGATGGGTTGCTATAAGTTGCTCCTGCTGCTGCTATATGATGAATTGCTATGAGTTGCTCCTACTGCTGCTATATGATGAATTGCTATGAGCTGCTCCTGTTGCTGTTGTATGATGTATTGCTATGAGTTGCTCCTGCTGCTGCTATATGATGAATTGCTATGAGCTGCTGCTGATATATGATGAACTGCACACTACTGATGTTGTATGATGAGTTGCTATGAGCTGCTGCTGCTATATGATGCTTTCAGGTGGTGCTGCTATATGATAATAACCAGCCACTTGGACCATCGAATTTTGATAAATAATTGTTCCTCATTTAAATTTGGGCCATGCGTTCTTTGTTTAAATTAGGCAATGGTATTGCTACCTCTTGAGCATGCGTTGGTTTTCCCTTGAAGAGGAAAGGGTGATGCAGCAAAGTAGCGCAAGTATTTCCCTCAGTTTTTGAGAACTAAGGTATCAATCCAGTAGGAGACTACACACAAGTCACCTAGTACCTGCACAAACAAATAAGAACCTTGCAACCAACACGATAAAGGGGTTGTCAATCCCTTCACGACCACTTGCAAAAGTGAGATCTGATAAAGATAATAAGATAAATACTTTTGGTATTTTTGTTGTATAGATTGGAAAATAAAGACTGCAAAATAAAAGGCGACAGAAATGGCTAGTTGACGGGAAACTAATATGATGTAAAGTAGACCCGGGCAATAGGTTTCACTAGTGGCTTCTCTCAAGATAACATATATTACGGTGGGTGAACAAATTACTACCGACCAATTGATAGAAAAGCGCATAGTTATGATGATATCTAGGCATGATCATGAACATAGGCATCACGTCCGTGTCAAGTAGACCGAAACAATTCTGCATCTACTACTATTACTCCACACATCGACCGCTACCCAGCATGCATCTAGAGTATTAAGTTCATAAGAACAGAGTAACGCATAAGGCAAGATGACATGATGTAGAGGGATAAACTCAAGAAATATGATATAGACCCCATCTTTTTATCCTCGATGGCAACAATACAATACGTGCCTTGCTGCCCTTACTGTCACTGGGAAAGGACACCACAAGATTGAACCCAAAGCTAAGCACTTCTCCCATTGCAAGAAAGATCAATCTAGTAGGCCAAACCAAAGAGACTTGCAAAGATATCAAATCATGCATATAAGAATTCAGAGAAGAATCAAATATTGCTCATAGATGAACTTGATCATAAACCCACAATTCATCGGATCTCAGCAAACACACCGCAAAAAGAATTACATCGAATAGATCTCCAAGAACAACGAGGAGAACTTTGTATTGAGAACCAAAGAGAGAGAAGAAGCCATCTAGCTAATAAGTATGGACCCGAAGGTCTGTGGTAAACTACTCACACATCATCGGAGAGGCTATGGTGTTGATGTAGAAGCCCTCCATGATTGAATCCCCCTCCGGCAGATCATCGGAAAAGGTCCCCAGATGGGATCTCACGGGTACAGAAGGTTGCGGCGGTGGAAAATTGGTTTCGTGGCTCCCCTGGATGTTTTCAGGGTATAAGAGTATATATATAGGCAACGGAAGTAGGTCCGTGGAGCTACGAGGGGCCCACGAGGGTGGGGGGCGAGCCTGCCCCCTGGGTGCACCGCCCTACCTCGTGGCTGCCTTGTTGCTCCCTTGACCTCCACTCCAAGTCTCCTGGATTGCATTTGTTCCCAAAAAGATCCTCACGAAGGTTTCATTCCATTTGGATTCCGTTTGATATTCCTTTTCTGCGGAACACTGAAATAGGCAAAAAATAGCAATTGGCACTGGGCCTCCGGTTAATAGGTTAGTCCCAAAAATAATATAGAAGTTCATATTAAAGCCCATTAAACATCCAAAACAGATTATATAATAGCATGTAACAATCAAAAATTATAGATACGTTGGAGACGTATCAGCATCCCCAAGCTTAATTCCTACTCGTCCTCGAGTAGGTAAATGATAAAAACAGAATTTTTGATGTGGAATGCTACCTAGCATAATTTTCAATGTAATTTTCTTTATTGTGGCATGAATATTCAGATCCTAAAGATTCGAGACAAAAGTTTAATATTGACATAAAAATAATAATACTTCAAGCATACTAATAACGCAATCATGTCTTCTCAAAATAACATGGCCAAAGAAAGTTATCCCTACAAAATCATATAGTCTGGCTATGCTCTATCTTCATCACACAAAATATTTAAATCATGCACAACCCCGATGACAAGCCAAGCAATCATTTCATACTTTTGATGTCCTCCAAATTTTTCAATCTTCACGCAATAGATGAGTGTGAGCCATCGATATAGCACTATAGGTGGAATAGAATGGTGGTTGTGGAGAAGACAAAAAGGAGAAGATAGTCTCACATCAACTAGGCTTATCAACGGGCTATGGAGATGCCCATCAATAGATATCAATGTGAGTGAGTAGGGATTGCCATGCAACGGATGCACTAGAGCTATAAGTGTATGAAAGCTCAACAAAAGAAACTAAGTGGGTGTGCATCCAACTCGCTTGCTCATGAACACCTAGGGAATTTTGAGGAAGCCCATCATTGGAATATACAAGCCAAGTTCTTTAATGAAAAATTCCCACTAGTATATGAAAGTGAGAAAATAGGAGACTCTCTATCATGAATATCATGGTGCTACTTTGAAGCACAAGTGTGGAAAAAGGATAGTAGCATTGCCCTTCTCTCTTTTTCTCTCATTTTTTTATTTGGGCCTTTTTTTCTCTTTTACATGGCCTCTTTTTTTCATCTGGAATCTCATCCCGACTTGTGGGGGAATCATAGTCTCCATCATCCTTTCCTCACATGGGACAATGCTCTAATAATGAAAATCATCACACTTTTATTTACTTACAACTCAAGAATTACAACTTGATACTTAGAACAAAATATGACTCTATGTGAATGCCTCCGGCGGTGCACCGAGATGTGCAATGAATCAAGAGTGACATGTATGAAAGAATTATGAACGGTGGCTTTAACACAAATACGATGTCAACTACATGATCAGGCAAAGCAATATGACAATGGTGAAGCATGTCATAATAAACGGAATGATGGAAAGTTGCATGGCAATATATCTCAGAATGGCGATGGAAATGCCATAATAGGTAGGTATGGTGGCTGTTTTGAGGAAGGTATATGGCGGGTTTATGGTACCGGCGAAAGTTGCGCGGTACTAGAGAGGCTAGCAATGGTGGAAGGTTGAGAGTGCGTATAATCCATGGACTCAACATTAGTCATAAAGAACTCACATACTTATTGCAAAAATCTATTAGTTATCGAAACAAATTACTATGCGCATGCTCCCAGGGGGATAATTGGTAGGGAAAGACCATCGCTCGTCCCCGACCGCCACTCATAAGGAAGACAATCAATAAATAAATGATGCTCCGACTTCATCACATAACGGTTCACCATACGTGCATGCTACAGGAATCACAAAATTTAACACAAGTATCTCTCAAATTCACCACTACTCAACTAGCATGACTCTAATATCATCATCTTCATATCTCAAAACAATCATCAAGTATCAAACTTCTCATAGTATTCAATGCACTCTATATGGAAGTTTTATTATACCCATCTTGGATGCCTATCATATTAGGACTAATTTCATAACCAAAGCAAATTACCATGCTGTTCTAAAGGACTCTCAAAATAATATAAGTGAAGCATGAGAGATCAATAATTTCTATAAAATAAAACCACTACCATGCTCTAAAAAGATATAAGTGAAGCACTAGAGCAAAATTATCTAGCTCAAAAGATATAAGTGAAGCACATAGAGTATTCTAATAAATTCCGATTCATTTGTGTCTCTCCAAAAGGGTGTGTACAGAAAGGATGATTGTGGTAAACTAAAAATCAAAGAATCAAATCATACAAGACGCTCCAATAAAAACACATATCATGTGGTGAATAAAAATATAGCCTCAAGTAAAGTTACCGATAGACGAAGACGAAAGAGGGGATGCCTTCCAGGGCCTCCCCAAGCTTAGGCTTTTGGTTATCCTTGAATTTTACCTTGGGGTGCCTTGGGAATCCCCAAGCTTAGGCTCTTGCCACTCCTTATTCCAAAATCCATCAAATATTTACCCAAAAACTTGAAAACTTCAGAACACAAAACTCAACAGAAAATCTCATGAGCTCTGTTAGTATAAGAAAACAAACCACCACTTTAAGGTACTGTAATGAAATCATTCTTTATTTATATTGGTGTTAAACCTACTGTATTCCAACTTCTCTATGGTTCATACCCCCCGATACTAGCTATAGATTCATCAAAATAAGCAAACACCACACAAAAAACAGAATCTGTCAAAAGCAGAACAATCTGTAGCAATCTGTAGGTTTCGAATACTTCTGTAACTCCAAAAATCCTGAGAAATTAGGACGTTCTAAATAATTTGTATATTGATCTACTGCAGTTGGAATTGGTATTTTATCACTCTCTGGTTAAAATGAAAATTATTCTCGTGAGCGCATACTTTCTGTTTTTTTCAGCAAGATCAAATAACAATCACCCAAGAAGATCCTAAAGGCTTTACTTGGCACAAACACTAATTAAAACATAAAAAACACAATCATAACAGAGGATACATGATTTATTTATTACTAAATAGGAACAAAAATCAAGGAACAAAAATAAAATTGGGTTGCCTCCCAACAAGCGCTATCGTTTAACGCCCCTAGCTAGGCATAAAAGCAAGAATAGATCTAAGTATTGCCATCTTTGTTATTGGGAAAGAAAAGAGAAAATTTCTTATCTATAGCATTTATCTTTCTATTTTGATAAAGCATGTGGCCATTAATGGTGGAAGAAAGATTAAGCACGCTACCTAAATTTGCATCTAAGCTAGCCTTCATCTCTTTGATAATTTCATTTTGATAAAAGCACAAAAGAGAGGTGGATTCGACCTTCTCACTCATGGGGTGCCCAAATATAGTTTTCATCTTTTCATAGGTATCTATGGCACCCCCCCTCAAGAAAACCTTCTTCAAAAATAGAATCTAAAACTTGCTTGAACAAATTACTGCCGAGCAATTGATAGAAAAGCGCATAGTTATGATGATATCTAGGCATGATCATGAACATAGGCATCACGTCCGTGTCAAGTAGACCGAAACGATTCTACATCTACTACTATTACTCCACACATCAACCGCTATCCAGCATGCATCTAAAGTATTAAGTTCATAAGAACAGAGTAACATATTAGGCAAGATGACATGATGTAGAGGGATAAACTCAAGCAATATGATATAAACCCCATCTTTTTATCCTCGATGGCAACAATACAATACGTTCCTTGCTGCCATTACTGTCACTGGGAAAGGACACCGCAAGATTGAACCCAAAGCTAAGCACTTCTCCCATTGCAAGAAAGATCAATCTAGTAGGCCAAACCAAACTAATAACTCGAAGAGACTTGCGAAGATATCAACATGCATATAAGAATTCAACGAAGAATCAAATATTGTTCATAGATAAACTTGATCACAAACCCACAATTCATCGGATCTCGGCAAACACGCTGCAAAAAGAATTACATCGAATAGATCTCCAAGAACATCGAGGAGAACTTTGTATTGAGAACCAAAGAGAGAGAAGAAGCCATCTAGCTAATAACTATGGACCCGAAGATCTGTGGTAAACTACTCACACATCATCGGAGAGGCAATGGTGTTGATATAGAATCCCTCCGTGATCGAATCCCCTCTGGCAGATCGCCGGAAAAGGTCCCTAGATGGGATCTCATGGGTAAAGAAGGTTGCGGTGGTGGAAAAGTGGTTTTGTGGCTCCCCTGGATGTTTTCAGGGTATAAGAGTATATATAGGCGAAGGAAGTAGGTCGGTGGAGCTACGAGGGCCCATGAGGGTGGGGGGCGCGCCTGCCCCCTGGGTGTGCCGCCCTACCTCGTGGCTGCTTCGTTGCTTCCTTGACCTCCACTCCAAGTCTCCTAGATTGTGTTTGTTCCAAAAAAGATCCCCGTGAAGGTTTCATTCCATTTGATATTCCTTTTCTGCGAAACACTGAAATAGGCAAAAAACAACAACTGGCACTGGGCCTCTGGTTAATAGGTTAGTCCCAAAAATAATATAAAAGTGTATATTAAAGCCCATTCAACATGCAAAACAGATAATATAATACTATGGAACAATCAAAAATTATAGATACATTGGAGACGTCTCAGGTATCTCTATGGAAGACATTGACCAAAGTAGATGGTATCTTTGTATTTGCATTTTGAACAAATAGCGATGGTCTGTTTTCCTATCATATTAATTACTGCACTAGGTTCAATTTGTGATGTTTGTAAGTCAAATTAGTTTTCATATGGGTGGAAAAATGACAAAATATAATGCAATTTAGACTTTTCACTGATCATACCAAAGATAAGCGGAAAAGGAAGGCAATGAAAAGAACTGGTTGGCTTATTACCTGGAGCTTATATTCACAGGTGCTTATTTTCTTAGGATAACTCATAATAACTGTCCCTAAGAAACTTGGCCAATAGAACTGACATACAAATAATATGTCACAATGATTGCAATGGAAGAGTGACCTACCATAGCACACTTTATAGTCTCACCGCCGCCTCTCCTTTTTTGCGATGTTCCATGAAATTGCCACATACATCTTGTACTTTTTCATTACGTAACCCTATCTACAAGTCGACACAGCTGATTTCAGACATCTCTACATGATAATACATTGCATATTCCTTGCGCGTATTAAAGCCACCAATTAACGATTATGTGCGCAGCATAAACTAGCCATGAGATTGTGTGCTGGACTAGTAGGCACTCTAAGGGAGCCTAATGTAGTACACTGGAATTCCTACATCCCACCTATGATTTTGTGTAATGTACTACCTCTGTTCCTAAATATATGTCTGTAGAGATTCCAGTATGGAACACATACAGATGTATATAGATGAATTTTCGAGTGTAGATTCACTCATTTTGCTCTGTATGTAGCCTATAGTGGGATCTCTAGAAGGACTTATATTTAGGAATGAAGGTACGAGGTAGTATCATGTATGACATCTACATATCTAATTTGGCAGCCAATAGTAGAAATCATTGTCTACACAAAGGGATTACTGGTCGAAAATCCTAGCAAAGCATGCTGGTAGGCACACAACAATACAAGAGAGAGAGAGAGAGAGAGAGAGAGAGAGAGAGAGAGAAAGACGCACTTACAAGATCATAGCAATGCCTCAGACCAGGATCTTGGTTGGCCAAGTTGTTAGATCCAAAAGAAACATCGTCCTTATAGTTTTTGCCAGCCGCATAACATGTAACAATGACTTGTTAGTATATTTTTGAAGTAAATCGGGCAGGTGATGCCGGACGGGTTTAAAGGTGACAAGTACCTAGGCCGTGGTGGGTGCTTGGCATCTTGCCAGATGGTGGGAATCAGGTTAGAAATGTCAAGGGTGATGATGCTGCGCTGGTTGTCGGGGTCCGGTAAGGAGATCTAAAACCGTCGAGTAGGGTGTTTGTGGAGCGGCTCCGGTAGGGTGGACTATGGTGTGGGCGAAGCAGTTCTGAGGCCGTGGACGAGGGCGTCGGTGAAGCTGCTCCGGTGGTTAGGTTCAGGATGGTGCCAATGATACGGATCTGCGGCCGTGGACGGGGCGTCAAAAGCTGCTCTAGTAGGTTGGACGAGGGTGCGACGAAGCAGATCTGAGGCCGTAGACTTGTGAGTTGGCAAAGCGTCCCCGATAGGGTTGAGAATGGTATAGGCGAAGCTACTCCGATAGTGTTGACGATGGTGTCGGTGAAGCGGCTCCGGTAGGTTGAGGAAGGTGTCGGCGAAGACGATTGGAGGCCATCGACGGGGGCGTCGGTGGGGCGGCCCCGAGGGGGGGGGTGGACGAAGCGTCTCCGGTGGGGAGTACGAAGGAGCCGCTGCAGATGAACTACGGTTGACAAGAGTACCGGTGAAGCAGATCCAGCGCCGTTGATAAGGCCAAGAATGAAGGGGTTGTGGTATAGTGGTGGATGAGCAGTCTACTTGTTTCTAGTGGAGGTTGGAGGGGTAGATGCAGCCGCAGAAGCATATCCAGCAAGGTGGACGCCGCTGACAGTGAATGGGCTCTGGTACGCTGGTGGATGACTAGTCTAGGGTTTCGAGAGGGGAGGGGTAGAAAGGCTGATGAAGTATGGATGGCGTGATGTAAGATGCTCTGGTGATGTGGAGATAGTCGTTTTTGCGGGAGGGGGAGAGGAAATGTGGGTGCCGTGTGGTGGGGGGAACTGGGAGCTACCAAAGCAGCCCTGACCAATTATGTAGATGAGGGCGGTCATACATCTCCAATGTATCTATAATTTTTTATTGTTCCATGCTGTTATATTATCAATCTTGGATGTTTTATAATCATTTTATAGTAATTTTATATCATTTTTTGGTACTAACCTATTGACATAGTGCCAAGTGCCAGTTGCTGTTTTTTGCATGTTTTTTACATCGCACGAAATCAATACCAAACGGAGTCCAAACACAGTGAAACTTTTTGTGGATTTTTTGGGACTAGAAGACAACCAATGGGCCAAAGAAGCACCTGGTGGGTTGTGCCCACCTCGGGTTCCCCCTGAACCACCTCTTTACTCTATAAATACCCCAATATTCTAGAAACCCTAGGGGAGTCGATGAAAATCAATTCCAGCCACCGCAGAGTCCAGAACCACCAGATCCAATCTAGACACCACCATGGAGGGGTTCACCACTTCCATTGGTGCCTCTCTGATGATGCGTGAGTAGTTCTTTGTAGACCTTCGGGTCCGTAGTTAGTATCTAGATGGCTTCCTCTCTCTCTCTCTCGTTTGATTCTCAATACAATGGTCTCTTGGAGATCCATATGATGTAACTCTTTTTGTGGTGTGTTTTTTGGGATCCGATGAACTTTGAGTTTATGATCAGATCTATCTCTTTTTATCCATGAAAGTTATTTGAGTTTCTTTGATCTCTTATATGCATCATTGCTTATAGCCTCATATTTCTTCTCCGATATTTAGGTTTTGTTTGGCCAACTTGATCTACTTATCTTGCAATGGGAAGAGGTGCTTTGTAGTGGGTTCGATCTTACGGTGCTTGATCCCAGTGACAGAAGGGGAACCGACACGTATGTATCATTGCTACTAAGGATAAAATGATGGGGTCTATTTCTACATAAATAGATCTTGTCTACATCATGTCATCGTTCTTATTGCATTACTCCGTTTCTCCATGAGCTTAATACACCAGATGCATGCTGGATAGCGGTCGATGTGTGGAGTAATAGTAGTAGATACAGGCAGGAGTCGGTCTACTAATCTTGGACGTGATGCCTATATAATGATCATTGCCTGGATATCGTCATGATTATTTGAAGTTCTATCAATTGCCCAACAGTAATTTCTATACCCACCGTTTGCTATTTTTCTCGAGAGAAGCCACTAGTGAAACCTACGGCCCCCGGTTCTCTTTCTCATATTATTTTCCTTTGCGATCTATTTTCCTTTGCTTTTATTTTCAGATCTATTAAACCCAAAAATACAAAAATACCTTGCTGCAATTTATTCTTATTTATTTTATTTGGCATTCGATCTATCAATCTACGACAATTTTTTCACGTCTATTTGCCAATTTCTGGCACCGTTACCCAAAAGGGATTGACAACCCCTTTGTTACGTCGGGTTGCAAGTATTTGTTATTTGTGTCCAAGTGCCGTTTACATATTGTTGCTTGGTTCTCCTACTGGTTCGATAACCTTGGTTTCATCACTAAAGGAAATACCTACCATCGCTATGCTGCATCATCCCTTCCTCTTTGGGGAAATACCGATGTAGCTTTAAGGCACATCAAAAGGAATTTCTGGCGCCGTTGCCGGGGAGGATCTTCAGCATATACCAGGTTCCTAATCACAAATCTCATCTCCTTGCAATTTACATTATTTGCTATTTGCCTCTCATTTTCCTCTCCCCCACTTCACAAAAAATGCCTATTTTATTCACCCTCTTTTTCGTTCGCCGTTTTTCTTGCCAGATCTATTTTTGTGTGCAATCTTGTTTGCCATTATTATCACCATGGATAGTTCTTCCTCTATTTCGTGCGCTCTCGAGAACTAAGTTCTCAACTTTAAACAAAGGGGAGGAGAGAATTTAAAAGATGCTTGGTATAGAATTTGCAATGCTCATAATAGATCTATCCGTAAGCAATCTACCGTTATTCTCCTTCGTTGCTTTTATGTGGGCATCACCACTTGGTATAGATTCGCCCTTGATACGATTACCGGTGGAAATTTCTTGATGTGTCCCTCTTGATGCTTTCAATGCTATCGGAAATTTAGTGGGTTCACCACCTCTTATGATTAATGAAACAACTTTGACTCTTGAGAATGTCATGGAAAGATTAGATGCTATTGAAAAGAAAAAGCTTACTGAAGAACATATTGGAAACTTGGATAAAAAGATGCGTAGTTTTGCTACTAAAATTGGGTCAAAAGCGGGAGAAGTTTTTAAGTTGTTAAAAGAAAAGGGAACCATAATTCATGAAAGAATTGAAGAAAGTCCGTCTCGGATTGATAAACTAGAAGAAATCTTTAGTAATTTGAGCACGGCTTTTGCTTCCGCTAAAACTATTGAAAAAACTCCCATAAAGATTGGCAAGACTACTCAAGTTACTAAGAACAAGGGTGCAACCTCTAGTAATAGTAAAGAGGATCTTAAGATGATTAGCATTCACCCGGATTTTGTTGAAGTTACGAGAGATCCCTTTGGCAAGAATGAATTCTTTAAGTTTGTTCCTAGGAGTATCATCATTGAAAATATTTATGCTAAATCTTTGAAGAATTCTAAGTGTTTGATTTAAGAGTTGGACAAAGATGACAAAACTTAGATCCTTGCTTTATGCCTAGCTAAGGGCGTAAAACTATAGCGCTCGTTGGGAGGCAACCCAATGAATAAAATTTATTCTTGCCTTTTGCTTTCTATCCTTGAGTGTTAGCATAATTATGCTACTGTTATTATTGTGTTTTAATTAGTGTTTGTGCCAAGTAAAGCCTTTAGGATCTTCTTGGATGGTAGTTGTTTGATCTTGCTGAAAAACAGAAACTTTTGTGCTCACAAAAACAATTCTAATTTCTAGCCAGAGAGCGATAAAATACCAATTCTTGTTGAAGAAGATTAATATACAAATTTCCCAGGTCGTCCTAATTTTTTAGAGTTTTTAGAGCTACATAAGTATTCAAAATATCCAGATTGCTACAGACTGTTCTGTTTTTGACAGATTCTATTTTCTTGCGTTATGTGCTTGTTTTGATGATTCTATGGTTTTCTTTGATGAGTTTTTGCCATAGAAAAATTCGAATACAGTATATATAATGCAAGAACAAAATATGAATTGGTATGCTATAGTACTTATAGTAGTGATTTGCTTTCTTATACTAACAGATCTCACGAAGGTTTTGCTGAGTTTTGTGTGATTGAAGTTTTCAAGTTTTGGGTTATCTTACAATGGATGAAGGAATAAGGAGTAAGAAGAGTCTACGCTTGGGGATGACCTGGCATCCCAAGCTATTATCCGAAGAGAGAAAGAAACTAAGCTCGGGGATGCCCCGAGTGGCATCCCCTCTTTCTTCTAACAATCATCGGTATTTTACTCGAAGCTATATTTTTATTCGTCACATACTATGTGTTTTGCTTGGAGCGTCTTGTATGATATGAGTCTTCGCTTGTTTTATTTTATGTTTTAAGTCTTGATTCCTTAATGGACATACCTATTTGAGAGAGACAAAATTATGCCATAACTTGTTAGAGTTGCTCTCTATACTTCACTTAAATAATTTATGAGCTATGGATTTGCTCTAGTGCTTCACTTATATCTTTTTGAGCATGGTGTGCTTTAGTATTTTGAAGAAACCCACTCTTGCTTCACTTAAATTAATTTGAGAGAAAGAAATATTATGCTCATGATCTTCACTTATATTGGTTTGATCTTATCAAAAGCAACACAAAATTAGTCCCAAAGTGATAGATATCCAAGAAGGATATAATAAAAACTTTCATGAAGATCATTGGACAAAATAAACTTGATTCTTAGTAATAGTTTTGAGATATGATAATGTGATATGTGAGTCATCTTGATGAGTAATTATGCTTTAGTAAGAATATTGGTGTTAAGGTTTGTGATTCCCTATGCAAGCACAAAAGTCAATAGCCATGCAATGAAATTATATCCTACTTGTGGTGCATTATTCGGTGTTAATTATGCTTAATGCTTGCTTATGAGATTATCCGTTTCTTGGTTGGTCGTTTCTCAATCTTTTGCTAGCCTTCATTTTGCACTAAGTATGATCACTACTTGTGCATCCAAAATCCTTTTAACAATTTTTGCCACATGAGTCCACTGTACCTACCTATATGCGGTACTCTTTTGTCGTTCGAAGCAAATTTGTATGTGCCATCTCTAATATTCAAAATAAATTTCTCTTTTGTGTGCTCGTACCGCTCGCGAGGCGGTGAGAGGTGGCTAATATTTTCCATGCTAGATGTGTTATTGCCATGATGAATGTTTATTCACTTGTCATTGCATGAGAGTAAGGCAAAGGTATTAGGGATGCCCAGTCCCGAAATGAAAAATGAATTTACTTTATGTTGTCAAATAATAAATTCCTTGAAAGTGTTGGTATGGAAGGCACCCGTGGATATGGTTAGCCATGGAAAGTGAAAGTATGGTGGAAAAGGAATAAACTATAATTTCTGTTTGAGAACCACCTATGATTTATCTAGCATGGCAAGTGTTGGGAACTCTAAGTCGTTTTCGTTGGTGGGAAAAGTATGTCTCTCAAAATGTTTTTATCTCTCAACTTTCGCTTTGAGATCTGGCACCTCGACAGATCCCTACTTCTCTCTGTGAAGGGCCTTTCGTTTACATTATGCATTTTTTATTTTTGAATTTGAGTTTCTATCTTCTCTTATAAAAGCACCAACTAGGAGGCACTATGATCGTACTTGAGCATTGGGTGTAGTTACTATGCGAGTGTGTTTCATGAATGGATCAATGATTGAGCATGATGGGCTAGGGATAGCTTACTCTAGTGTTGATATTTTGAAAGACATGGTTGCTTGTTGATATGCTTTAGTATTTAAGTTATCATGTCAGAACTAGACTATTGCTTTGAACAATACAAAATTCCAAATGTCCATGCTATAATGAAAAGAATATGAGATGACATGTTAGGCAGCATTCCACATCAAAAATTCTATTTTTATCATTTACCTAGTCGAGGACGAGAAGGAATTAAGCTTGGGGATGCTAATACGTCTCTAACGTATCTATAATTTTTTATTGTTCCATGTTGTTATATTACCAATCTTGGATGTTTATAATCATTTTATAGTCATTTTACATCATTTTTTGGTACTAACCTATTGACATAGTGCCAAATGCTAGTTGCTGTTTTCTGCATGTTTTTTACATCGCGGGAAATCAATACCAAACGGAGTCCAAACGCAGCGAAACTTTTTGTGGATTTTTTCTGGACCAGAATACAACCAATGGGCCGAAGAAGCACCTAGGGGCTGCTCCAAGGGAAGCACAACCCACCAGGGCACGCTTGGAGGCCCAGGCGCGCCCTGGTGGGTTTTTCCCACCTCGGGTGCCCCCTGAACCACCTCTTTACTCTATAAATACCCCAATATTACAGAAACCCTAGGGGAGTTGACGAAAATCAATTCCAGCGGTCGCAGAGTCCAGAACCACCAGATCCAATCTAGACACCATCACGGAGGGGTTCACCACTTCCATTGGTGCCTCTCCGATGATGCGTGAGTAGTTCTTTGTAGACCTTCGGGTCCGTAGTTAGTAGCTAGATGGCTTCCTCTCTCTTGTTTGTTTCTCAATACAATGGTCTCTTGGAGATCCATATGATGTAACTCTTTTTGCGGTGTGTTTGTTGGGATCCGATGAACTTTGAGTTTATGATCAGATCTATCTCTTTTTACCCATGAAAGTTATTTGAGTTTATTTGATCTCTTATATGCATGATTGCTTATAGCCTCGTATTTATTCTCCGATATTTGGGTTTTGTTTGGCCAACTTGATCTATTTATCTTGCAATGGGAAGAGGTGCTTTGAAGTGGGTTCGATCTTACAGTGCTTGATCCCAGTGACAGAAGGGGAACCGACACATATGTATCATTGCTACTAAGGATAAAACGATGGGGTCTATCTCTACATAAATAGATCTTGTCTACATCATGTCATCGTTCTTATTGCATTACTCCGTTTCTCCATCAACTTAATACACTAGATGCATGCTGGATAGCGGTCGATGTGTGGAGTAAAAGTAGTAGATGCAGGCAGGAGTCGATCTACTAATCTTGGACGTGATGCCTATATAATGATCATTGCATGGATATCGCCATGATTATTTGAAGTTCTATCAATTGCCCAACAGTAATTTGTGTACCCACCATTTGCTATTTTCTCGAGAGAAGCCACTAGTGAAACCTACGGCCCCCGGATCTCTTTCTCATATTATTTGCCTTTGCGATCTATTTTCCTTTGCTTTTATTTTCAGATCTATTCAACCAAAAAATACGAAAATATCTTGCTGCAATTTATTCTTATTTATTTTATTTGGCGTTTGATCTATCAATCTACTACAATTTATTCATGCCCGTTTGCCAATTTCTGGCGCCGTTACCTGAAAGGGATTGACAACCCCTTTAATACGTCGGTTTGCGAGTATTTGTTATTTGTGTGCAGCTGCCGTTTACGTATTGTTGCTTGGTTCTCGTACTGGTTCGATAACCTTGGTTTCATCACTAAAGGAAATACCCACCGTCGCTGTGCTGCATCATCCCTTCCTCTTTGGGGAAATACCGACGTAGCTTCAAGCCGCATTAGGGGGTATCGTAACTGTTGTTCTCCGTGCACCAAGGACAAAAGGGGAATTTTGCATGCTAAAGAGTAGGTGGAAGAAATTTTAGAAGGAGGCGGGAAATTTTGCCGCCCGCGGGATCATTTGTATCCAGTTTCAACTAATTTTGGACAGTGCTAGCGGGAAGGTCATGCGAGACTGTGTACACGGGGCACGTGTCAGCAGTTAATAATTGGTGTAAAGTTCTCCCTAGAAAAAATACAATAACTCAGGATGTTGCATTGGTAACTTGGACGTTCACACGGGCACGACCAATCGTACGGGTGTAGAGGCGCGTTCACAGAAAAAGGGATCAAACGCTCAACCTATGTATTTTTTGTATAAATAGATAATTTAGTGCCATTGGTTATTTACTTTAAACATAATGCATTGACGTGTTATTGTAGAGGCGCACAAAAAGAAATGGATATTGTAGTCCCACAAAAGAAATGGATATTGTAGTCCACTACTTAAAAGTGTTACCTCATATGATTACATAGCGTCCATTTCATAAATTGCGTACCCGTTGAATTCATATATGAATATTACATATATTACTTCATAGTATAACCTTAAATCATCCAAGACTAATGAATTTGAATGCAAGACTAGCAATGGTGCATGTACATGATACCTACATTGGTTGTTTGAGGAAACATCACTGTAACTTTGGCATGCACAATTGAAAAGGATTATTTAGAAAGAAAAAAAATGTGATATGTGAGTGTCCAATCTTTATAGCGTTGAATCGATATTGTATCTTTGGTCACGATACAAAGTAGATATTGATTTATGTTCAAGCGATGCACGCACACGATCGCTAGATAATGATACGTGAATGAATTGTGCAATCTCTCTCACACACATACATATCTCATTTCTCCGTGGGCATCGAAATCACACACGCGCACTTCATGTATTTCTCTCCCTCCGTCAAGGTTAGAATTCATCTTTCTACCCCATCCTACAAGTCTCTCACACATAAAAACACACGCTCTCTCTGGCGAACACGCCCACCCCTTTAATTCCGCCCACCCACCGCCACTAATGTCTCAAAGTATAATTATGTCTCTCACACATATGCCTAAGGTTAACTCGAGTTCTGGAACCATATGAATACATAGAATGGGATTCCAGTAGAGCACCTTTTGTTTTGAGATTTCTCTCTCTCTCTCTCTCTCCCTCACACACACACACACACACACACACACACGCGCGCGCGCGCGCGCGTGCACATAGACATTGTTTCTCGCTTCATTTTTCCGGCACTTGCATGCACACCATTTGTTTATCTCCGTGATGCTTTAAGTATGCCTCACACACATGCTATCTACCCATCCCTTAATATGGATATGTGTCACAGAAACTCCTTCTCCCTATATCTAAGTGTCACTGCCCCCCCACACCCACACACACACACTTCCCGACACCGAAGGAGTAGGGTGACACCTCGATCTTGATACTAATCTATCTACCGGCTTCTCTCTCAAACACACCCACACACACACTACCCGAAAATCAAGGAGTAGGGTGGCACCTCGATCTTGATAGTAATCTATCTACTGGCTTCTCTCTCAAACACACACACATACACACACTCGCTAGTTGTGCCTCTGTGCCTACTGCGCACACTCTCAATACGTCTTTCTCTCCCTCCCCCTCCCACCCCCAACAATGACAACAGAAGGGTGACAACTCGATCTGATCTTAATCTATCAATTGGTTTCTCTCTCAAACATTGTGTCTCTGTGCCTCTCTCAGACACACTTGATACGTCTTTCTCTCCGTAGCCCCCTAGATATTTAGACTTCTCGCGCGCGCATAGCTGTAGTGACGATGACGCTGAACCTAGTGTGCCTTGTTTTTACCGGCCTCATGTGATAGTTTTCACCCTGTTTTCTGTTAATTAACAAGGCAACCTTTTCTTTGTTACTACTAGTGAATCTAAAATCATTCGGGACAAACATAAAATATATCACTTCAACCCAATTATTGCAGTATCAATTTTAAAAGAAACTAGCTAGATGCCCGTGCATTGCACGGAACATCAAGATGCATTTGTATGAGTAGTTTATCTTGTGAGAGAAAAGGATGAATGAGGGAAGGTATTATTTGCAAATGTGGAGAGGGGTGTGGGTATCTTTTTGCAAAATTGCCATAGTTTCCTTCCTATCCGTTAGATATAAATCTGATGGCCTATATTGCAGGATGGCACACACACCATCATCACCACTCCGTTTTCTACTCCTCCGTTCCTAAATATTTGTCTTTTTAGAGATTTCAATAAGTGACTACATACGGAGAAAAATGAGTGAATCTACACTCTTAAATATGTCTAGATACACACACTACTGCATGATGATGCTAACACGACACTACGATCAGCGACCCTTCGACGAAACTGTGTGCGATGCAATAATCTCAAACGGTGGTGTAAAAAACCGTCAAAAAAGATGCAAAACATTTGCGATGGAGGATGCATCAAACACGGTTCAAATTTTAGTTACGTGTGTGATGCAGGGCATATGATTCAGTTCAATTAACTATTTGCGATGAGGAGGAACAAAAGAAACGGGCAGCCAGATGAAGGTGTGTGTGCGATATACATCATACGGTTCACTCGGATGAACTATTTGTGATTGAGCAACACAAAAGAAACGGTCAGCCAGATCATGGTGTGTGCGATATACGACATGCGGTTCACTTGGATGAACTGTTTGCGTTGAGACAAGAGAACATAAACGATTCAACTTAACAAGATGTTTGTGATACGCGGCAAATAGGTCTATAATTGGAAACATGTGCAAAGACTGATAAGAACACAGACGATTGCTGCTAACAAGACGTGTGTGTTGTGAGCAAACGATTGCTGGTATACAATTGTGAGTGATTGATGAAAACATCACCGACGGGTTCCATTGTTTAGTCCGTGTGCGATGTGATTTTCTTTGTTCGCACAACATCTAAACATACAATTACACAAGTGACTACACACATAACATTTCCACACACCAAAGTAAGTAATTACATGCATACTAAACTAGGAGAAACGAGGATCTAATCATCTACTTATTGTTGTGACGATGCTTGCCATTGCTCTACTTCCGGATGGATCCCTGGCCATTTTGGGGAAGGAGGCACTTCCTCATGTCAACGATCCTCCTGTACATGTCGTAGCTCGTGTACGCCTCCTTGGACGCATACACGATGTGAGCTTGGTCGAGTTTCTCCATCTAGGCCGAGTGCCAAGCACGCTTGTGCTTGTTGCACGAATCCTTCATGTCTCTGTAGTAGGGGTCGATGATGGCCTCGGCGAGGTGAACCAGTGAGTCCTTCTGATGCTCCTTGCTGCCCCAGATCTTGTATTGGCCCTGGATGTCGACAAGATTCTGGCAGGCGATGCCCGAATTCTCGAGCCCCTTTACATCGTTGGTGATGTCCATTGTAGCGAACATGTAGTGAGGGCTGTTGACAAACCTAGCGAAACTCTCGCAAGGCCTTGTGGCCAGGTAGTAGTGGTAGACGAGGATGTGGTGGTGCACGCACATCTGGGTGACGGCGACCTTGGGACGAGACCCGACACGAGAGCAGGTGTACTCGAGGTTGAGGGAGTCCTGGATTAGGGGGTCCACGGACAACCAGACTATATCCCTTGGCCGGACTGTTGGACTATGAAGATACAAGATTGAAGACTTCGCCCCGTGTCCGGGTGGGACTCTCCTTTGCGTGGAAGCAAGCTTGGCCGTTCGGATATGTAGATCTCCTCCCTTGTAACCGACTTTGTGTAACCCTAGCCCCTCCGGTGTCTATATAAACCAGAGGGTTTTAGTCCATAGGGCAACAACAATCATACCATAGGCTAGCTTCTAGGGTTTAGCCTCTCCGATCTCGTGGTAGATCAACTCTTGTAATACTCATATCATCAAGATCAATCAAGCAGGAAGTAGGGTATTACCTCCATCGAGAGGGCCTGAACCTGGGCAAACATTGTGTCCCCTGCCTCCTGTTACCATCCTCCTTAGACGCACAGTTCGGGACCCCCTACCCGAGATCCGCCGGTTTTGACACCGACATTGGTGCTTTCATTGAGAGTTCCACTGTGTCGTCATCATAAGGCTTGATGACTCCCTCAATCATCGGCAATGATGCGATCCAGGGCGAGGTTTTCCTCCCCGGACAGATCTTTGTATTCGGCGGCTTCGTACTACAGGCCAACTCGCTCGGCCATTTGGAGCAGATCGAGAGCTAAGCCCCTGGCCATCAGGTCAGGTTTGGAAGCTTGAACTATACCGCCGACATCCGCGGAGACTTGATCTTCGACGGATTTGAACCTATGTCAGGTGCGCCGCACAGTCACGATGAGCATGATTTAGCTCTGCCGTCGGACAGTGTTCGGGAGATCACACCTGTAGCTACTCCGGCCATCAATCCGGAACAGATCACGCCGTCCGAGGATGGGTGGATGGACCCCGCCACAGAGGCCACATACTCTGCGGCGATAGAGCCGAATACTGACTTCACCCCCTACGAGACCTGTGTTGCCGGATACTCGGATTCGTCCCCGGCCACAGACTCCGAACCGCTCGCGTCCGTGCCCATCCAATCTGATTGGGCACCGATCATGGAGTTCACCTCCGCGGATATCTTTCAACACTCGCCCCTAGGCGACGTGCTAAACTAATTACGGTCTCTCTCCTTGTCAGGAGACCCTTGGCCAAACTATGTCTGGCTCGAGTGGGAAGCGGACGGTGAAAAAATTCGTTCCCCACCCACCACCCACTTAGTAGCCACTGTCGAAAACCTAACCGACATGCTCGACTTTCACTCTGAAGACATCGACGGTATGGACGATGATGCGGGAGACGAATAAGAACCACCGCCCACAGGGCGCTGGACTGCCACCTCATCGTATGATATATACATGGTGGGCACCCCCAAAGAAAGCGATGGCAATAAGGCAATAGAGGATAATCCCCCCGAGAAGCAATCCAAGAACCGGCGTCATTGGCGCCGCTCTAAGCCTCGCCATAGCAAAAACAACGATACCGGCACAGGAGACAATAACGCTGCAAATAGTGCCGAAGACAAAGACAATCCCCTCCAGCCAGGTTTTGAGCAGGAGGATGGGCAAGCCAGCCCCAAGGGACAGGCAGCAGACAGAGAACCAGAGGATGACAATTACATGCCTTTCTCCGAAGATGAGGTGAGCCTCGGCGACGAAGAATTCATCGTGCCTGAGGATCCCGTCGAACAGGAGCGCTTCAAGCGCCGGCTTATTGCCACAGCAAAAAGCCTGAATAAAAAGCAACAACAGCTTCAAGATGAGCAAGATCTTCTAGCAGATAGATGGACTGAGGTCCTGGCAGCCGAGGAACATGAACTCGAGCACCCAATCAAAAGTTTCCCAAAGCGCAGGTTACTACCCCAGCTTGAAGAGGAAGCATTAAGGCCTGCGCTTCCAGCGTATGATGCGGCAGACCGGCCACCTCGTGGCCGTGACAAAGTGGCATATAAGCCCGAAGTCCAGCCCGCACCCTGTCGCCAGCCAAACAAAAACAACAAGGCCCGGGGTAACACGCGGGACCTACGAGATGTATTGGAAAACAAAGCAGGACACAAAAGATCGATCTTCGGATCACGAGGGCACGCCCCAACACATGACGACGACCGTCATGCCGGATATACCAAAAACAAACCCGGTCGGGCCAAACACAACAGACAAGACTCGTATGAACTGCTTCGTGACATAGCCCGGCACAGAGGCGCCGCACCGCCCCTATGCTTCACTGATGAGGTAATGGATCATGAATTCCCAGAAGGGTTTAAACTCGTGAATATTGAATCATACGATGGTACTACTAACCCCGCGGTATGGACAGAGGATTTCTTCCTCCACATTCACATGGCCCGCGGGGATGATCTACACGCCATCAAGTACCTCCCGTTAAAACTCAAAGGACCAGCTCGGCATTGGCTAAACAGCTTGCCAGCAAACTCCATCGGAAGTTGGGAGAACCTGGCAGACGCATTCCTGGACAACTTCCAGGGCACTTATGTACGACCACCAGATGCTGATGATTTAAGTCACATAACACAACAGCCCGGAGAGTCAGCCAGGAAATTTTGGACTCGGTTCCTAACCAAAAAGAACCAAATTGTGGACTGTCCGGATGCCGAAGCCCTAGCGGCCTTTAAACATAACATCCGTGACGAGTGGCTCGCCAGACATCTCGGCCAAGAGAAGCCAAAGTCCATGGCAGCCCTCACAACACTCATGACCCGCTTCTGCGCGGGCGAGGATAGCTGGTTGGCCCGTAGCAACAACACAACAAGCAACCGTGGCACATCGGAGGCCAGAGACAGCAACGGCAAGCCACATCGCAACAGATACAAGCGCCGCAACAACGGCGATAACGCCGAAGACACGATAGTCAATGCTGGATTCAGTGGCTCTAAATCCGGTCAGCGGAAAAAGCCGTTCAAAAGAAACAATCCTGGCCTGTCCAGTTTGGACCGCATACTCGACCGCTCGTGTCAAATTCACGGCACCCCCAATAAGCCAGCCAACCACACCAACAGAGAATGCTGGGTGTTCAAATAGGCCGGCAAGTTGAATGCCGAAAGCAAGGAAAAGGGGCTGCATAGCGACGACGAGGAGGAGCCCCGGCCGCCGAACACAGGAGGACAAAAGAAATTTCCTCCCCAAGTGAAAATGGTGAACATGATATACGCAACCCATATCCCCAAGCGGGAACGAAAGCGTGCACTCAGGGACGCGATGGAGCCAGTCGCCCCAAAGTTCAATCCATGGTCTTCTTGTCCGATCAATTTTGATCGCAGGGACCACCCCACTAGTATCCGTCATGGCGGTTCTGCTGCATTGGTTCTCGATCCTATCATTGACGGATTCCACCTCACTCAAGTCCTTATGGACGGTGGCAGCAGCCTGAACCTGCTTTATCAGGATACGATGCACAAAATGGGTATCGACCCCTTGAGGATCAAACCCACAAAAACCACCTTCAAAGGTGTCATACCAGGTGTAGAGGCCTGTTGCACGGGCTCAATCACACTGGAAGTGGTCTTCGGATCTCCGGATAACTTCCAAAGCGAAGAGTTATTCTTCAATATCGTCCCCTTCCGCAGTGGCTATCACGCACTACTCGGACGAACCGCATTCGCTAGATTCAATGCGGTACCGCATTATGCATACCTCAAGCTCAAAATGCCAGGACCTCGTGGGGTTATAACAGTTAACGGAAACACAAAACGCTCGCTCCGCATGGAGGAGCACACTGCGGTCCTTGCAGTAGAAATGCAAAGCAGCCTTTTGAGGCAAACAACCAGTTCGGCGACAAGGTCCATAGACACATTCAAGCGAGTCCGGAATAACCCGCAACAGAATCCCCAGGCGCGTTCAGAGCTCGCCTAGCAATTCAGCCTCCGTCCTAGTCCTAGTCAAGCGACGAAATTTACGCCGCGCGTACATAACTACACACTAAAGATACCATGGGTATAGGTGGAGGCACGACTATGGCACGTCCCACAATGCGGTTCAACCGCCTCAGGACCAGTATATCTTTATCATTCTCTTCCTTCCAGGACCCTATTCTCTAGAGGCCCTCTCCGATAGCTAGATCATCGAACCCATTATGGGAGGGAAGCACCAAGGGAGCAAGAAGCTTTGACGTACAAGGGAATACCCAGGTGGTTTCTCATACCGATTGTTATACCTGTTTTACATACCCGCACGCAGCTCGCCCTTGGATCGGACATGTCAGATAGTCCTATTTTTGGTTATTGTACTACTTATACACATACGCTTCGACGTATCCTATAAATAACAATGCACAGTGTCAGCTTATTATTACATTTCTTCACCTTCTTTTTTCTTCTTCTTTTCCTTGTTTGTCTATTCACGACAAGTTGCTCCCATACATTCTGGTACGTTTAGTACGCCAGGGGCTTCAGTGTATCCCGTAACACGGCAAGAAAAGTCCGAACACTTTCGACAGTGCGGCACCTCGAACTTATAGCATTATATGCATCAGCTCCGAATCATGTCTTGGGTCAATAGTTGGGTTTGCCCGGCTCCCATGTTTTGGTGCCTTACGTTCCGCTATATCGGCTAAGGTAGCTGTTGTGGAATTGTCACGGCAGATGTCCTAGCGAAAGGACTTAGTCATAGGGCCATCACAACTAGGAAGCTTAAAGGGGTTAATCGGGACAAAGGACACGAGAGGTTTATACTGGTTCGGCCCCTTACGGTGAAGGTAAGGCCTAGTCCAGTTGATGATGGTATTGCTAGGTTTCGATGACCAAGGAGCGAATATGCTAGCTTGGTTATTGATCTCTTGTTTCTTGTCCTAAGCCACCGCCGGGTCGTCCCCTTATATACACGGGTTGACGCCTGGAGGCCTACACAGTCCCGACCGACTCATAAAACATGTCCGGCTCGGTGACTTCTTTTATATGCCTTCCTTTACAAGTCGTTCTTTACATATGGCGGTTTACAATATTGGGCCTTAAGCCGCCCCTGAGCTTAGGCCTTCTACAAGTCTTAATAAACTATCACCTTGAATATTACTAGGCTTCTTTTTGTAACCGGCCATAGGGGTTGACCCGACACCTCCTCGGCGAGTCATACCTGGTAGCTATATCCCCAACATTAGGCCCCAGGTCGACTTGAACTTTGTTCTTTGTCAATCTTGAACACTTAGACGAAATCCATCTTCCTCTGTCTGAAAAAACTCTGTAACCCGCCATGATGTCATCTTTTGAAAACATGAAAGCCTGCTATGACCTCATATTCAATGGATCTTTTAATGTCTTTCGAGAATCAAGGCGTCCGTTTAGCTGGATAATCATTATTTTGGTCTTCCTCAATTTTCGCGCCTGCCTGTTCACTTCTTTCCCTTATAAATAGGCTTAGCCGGTCCTTCTTATTTCTTCTTCTTCCTTCCATCTTCTCGCTACCTCTCTGCTTCTCGAGCTCCGCCACTGCCGTAGCACTCATCGTTGCCCTCAACATCGGCCGCTGCATCACCCTGAGCTCGTCCAGAGAACCGCGGCGACTCTTCGCAGTAGATCTGCATCTCGTAAGTTCCTTCTTTTTCACGTACTTAGATCTGTATTAGGGTTGCGAGTTCATCGGTGTTCTTCGCTGTTGATCACGGATCTTCTTGTAGTTCTTCCTCCACAGCCTCGTCTGATCCAAAAAGGGACACATAACTCGTGCGGTAGTTGTTTTGCATCCATTTTGTATACCCGTAGATCCCTTTTTCTGTACATATGCCTCATTATAACTCACGAACTCATCTGTACTAGATTTTTAGGTCTAGAATATTTTATTTTCGGAACGGCCATTTGATCCAAAATAATAATGGCAGCTTGGTAAACTTGTTTGTGCCAACACTTAGCCATTTTCTGTTTCTAGCATCCTTTGAATATCTTTAGTCATGGCGGCTTATGACTCTGGCTTTCCTTTATATGTCATTAGCCCTTCTTTAAGCTGCCATGATTCATCTGTATCATGATCATGAACCTGTAACTTCATCAAATAAATTTAACCGGCAAATTACTTTCTTTTTAGCTTCCCCTTTTTCATCATGCCATCAAAAGCACTGACAGTCTGCAACTGGGTCCCCTCCACAGTAACTGAGGATAACTTGAAAGAGTTTGTCACCATTGGATTTTTCCAGAGAAAAACATTATGTCTTATCGTGCTCCTGACCCGGACGAGGAACGACCTAATCCCAAAGACGATGAAGTTATTGTCTTCACTGACCACATGAATCGGGGTTTTTCACCACCTGGCTCAAAGTTCTTCAGAGACGTTCTTCATTTTTTCAAACTACAGCCTCAAGATCTTGGACCCAATTCCAAATCCAACATCTGCAATTTTCAAGTTCTCTGTGAAGTGTATCTTCAAGCAGAGCCGACTATGGAACTCTTCAGAGAGTACTTTTATCTGAATCGCCAGAATGAGTGTACCAATGACACTAGCTTGGAACTCGGTGGAATCTCAATTCAGTGTTGATTGGGCGCCGTCTTTCCCTTAATAGTCTTACCGAGTCATCCCAAAGATTGGAATCAGACCTGGTTCTATTGCCAAGTTATGTCTCCAGCTAATGAAAAACCACTGCCGGGTTATCGCGCGGAGCGTCTGGATTCCAAGTTTGTGCTCCCTGATAAGCTTACTGCTGCTGAACGCAAGAAGCTTATTCCATCTATTAAAAGGATCAATGCCTTACTAGGGAATGGCTTAACCAGAGTTGACTTGATCCGATGCTGGATCTCATGGCAGGTCATCCCTCTAAGCCGCCGGTCCAAATTGATGTATGAATATGGCGGAGGCCCAGATGACTCTCTGCGTCACAACTCTATACAACTAACTGAAGAAGACATTGTTGCAATGTCAACCATCCTTGTGAACGGCAAGTATGAGGACCGCAGTAAGGTTGGGTTAAACCCCTTCTGTAAACTTAACCCGGCACCAGAGGTAAAAAAAACCCTGACCTCTTTCTCTTTTGTGCTTTCCTCAGTAGTTTTAAATACTTGCATGACCTTTTATCCTGTTTATTTGTTTATAGGACAAATCTGACTTCTGGAAGGCCAAGTATGACCATGAAGCTGCCAAGAAGGCTAGAACTGCCGCCATAGCCACCAGGAAGACGACCCGGAGGTCCAAGAAGAAAAGGAGCACTGCTTTGGACCTGTTAAAGCTTGACAATGATACTGAGTCGAAGGTAGCCCTTGACTCCCTTGGCCAGTTTTTTAATAACCTTATTGACACTGACTATTGCCAGGACGACACGGGGGCCAGCCAGGCCGTAGAAGAAGAGGTAACTATTTCCTCCGACTCAGCCCATTTGCTAAGACAGAAACTTCGACTGGTAACCCGGAAAGTAAGGTTTTCGCACCCTTTGGCTTATTTGGACCCTCATTTTCTTTTGAAAAAGCAGCAACATGAGAGCCGCCGTCAGGCCCGGAATAATGACGACGATGAACCGCCTTCCGTTTTACAACAAACTCCTCGAAAACGCCAGAATGAGGTTTCTTTCATCTTCATCTTTTGCTTTCATTAATGAATCTATTCCCTTGCCTCACTGACTTTATTTTACCTTTTACAGGAGGTTTCTCGCTCTTCTGGCGACTCATCTCAGACTCAGTTTCGGCTTTCAAAACTGCTCCTGGGTAAGGAAAAATCAGCTTTCCTCTGTATCTTTAAAAACTGCATCCTTACACTAACTGTCTCATAAAACTTTTTTTAGCGGCCAAGCCAAATCCAAGAAGGCCAAGCTGATTAAGCCGTCAGAAGACCCGAAGGTTCCTGCACCTGAGCCGGCCATGCCAACTCCTCCCTCTGAAACTGAAGCACCTGAAGACCCGGCTGTTCATACTCAATTGGATCCTCCTGAGTTGTCAGCCGATGAGATCGCCCTTAATCCGACTATCACTGAACCATCTAGTTCAGCTAATCCGCCAACAACTTCTGATACTGACGTGTTGATTACTGGTAGCCGATTTGTTAAACCAGGGACCCCCACTGTGTTAGCTCGGCACACTGCTAAGCAAGAAGCCTTGGAGAAGCAGAAAGTGCGTTTTGATATCTCTCACTACACTCATCTGAATACTAGTGACATACCGTCCGGTTATCTCAGTCATGTTCATTCTAGTCGTGAGTCGGAAATTGAGATGGTCAAGCAATTACAGCTAAAATATGAGGTATGTTCTCCGGTTCACTTATACTTTGCCAGCCCCCAAGTCTTCAGATGATGAACCTGAATGATCTGTAGACTTTATGATATAGGTTGATACTTTGTCTCTAAGCTTTTCGAAAGTCCAACAAAGTAGCGTAAACTTCACCTGTAGTCCCCAAGGGCCGGCTCAATTTATCATAAATGAACCGGTACTTAACTTCATAACTGTCTTTTACTAGTCCCAATAAGTATTGCAATCGGCTTAATCTTGAGAAACTTTCTGAATATCATGCATTAGCCCCCAAGTGCCAAGTGTGTTACTTTGTAAAACACTTGGTACTTGAAACATATAAGAGTCGTAAAAAATTGCTTTGGCAGACATTAGCCCCCAAGTGTCAAGTGGTATTGCGGTGCATAGTATTTGAGATTTGAACCCTTATAACTTTTAGTTTAAGCCTTGACACACCTGTGTATGTTTTGTAGAACGCCCTATCTGAATTGGGATCCCAATTAACTGATGCGAAGACCCGGCTGACGGATCAAGAGGCAGAAATCAAGACTGCCGACTCTAAACTCCAATTGAGTCTTTCTGAGACGGAAAAATTGAAGACCAGCTTGACTGCAAAGAAGAAATCATGGGCCGAAGAAAAGATGCTGCTGATACAACATGCTGAAACAGCTGAGGCGGCTCTTGAGGAGGTTACCACGGAGCTCACCGGCTTAAAGAACCGGGTGTCTCAAATGGTCTCCGCCATCTTTGGTAAGTCATCTGTATTAATCACTTATACCTTCTTTTGACCCGGAATATAAGCCGCCTGCTGAGCCTTTGTTTAAAAAACACTCGCAGGTCCATGAAGCAAAAATCTGAGCCAAGACAGTGTGACCAAATTGAAGGCAGTTTATACTTTAGTGGAGCAATTGTATACTGGCGCTCAACGAGCACTTGCCACCATTTCCCCTGCCAACCAAGGACCCAATCGGTTGAGCGATGTCTTGAAGAAGTTATCAATCTTACCCGCCAAGTTTTAAGAAGTCGAACGATCTTGTGCCAGAGCCGGAGCCCTGACTGCCCTGAGCTGCTCCAAAGCCTGGGTGCCAGATCTAGACCTGGTGGATGTGGCTAAGGGGTACCCTGCTGTGAAGGAAGATGGGACTCCATTTGATCAAGATGACTTCATTGCTTGTGTGAGGGGAGTTAGACCTCAAGCTACCATTCTTGGAGATGAGACCAACATCGATAAATATTAGCCGGGTTTTGATATGGAGAATAAGAAGATGGCGACTCCCTCTTATAAGGTGACAGATCTTATCCCGTCAGTTCGTCAACACACTTTTGCTCCGGAAGTTGACCTGGCCGGCCTGATTGATGATGAGGCGGAGTTCATTGCTTTGAACGTCTTTGATTGGTCCAAGCCCATCTTCCAATCAGTAGAAGGAGATGAACCGGCGAGGGGAGAGTCATAACCATCTTGTGGGCTCTCAAAGCCTTGTAATAGATTTAGCTTAAAAACTGCATGTGTTGCTTATGCCATTGCACACAAAATGTTGCATATTACTCTTTGCCAGCACATCTTTGATTATATCTGCAATGTTTTAACTTTGCTCCTACAAAAAATGAAAGAGCTGGCCTGGCAGTTTAACACCAGACGGGTCAAAAACATCCGGTATATGTCTTTATTGGAAAAGATAAACAAGGCTGAAAAAACATGTTCATGAACAACACTGTCATACCTGTGTTTTTGGACTGCCGGTTTTCATGATCTGGATGATGAGGTTGATGACCCAATCTTTTTGAGAAGTCAATGCTTCCATATACCTGATGACTATCATGCCTTGGCGGCTTATTGTCAAATAATCAAGCTGACTTAAATAAAAACCATAGTGATAGTTTAGATTTGAGACAATAAAAACCAGTAAGACAAAATAGCAGATTTCAAACAACATAAATTTGGGGGTTTCTGATTCGAATACGATCAGTAAACCGTACCAAAGGGGTTAAGCTAAGATTCGAATACGATCATATAGCCCCCAGTGGCTTTGGCGTTTCGCCGATCAAGAGGGTACCGACAGCTATGTTCTCTTTGGTTCAAATACGACCTATGTTTGAACAGGAAGCCCCCAAATGACCTTGAGAGGTTTTTAATGACCCTGATCCAAATACGATCCAAGTCGGACCCAAAAGGGGTTAAGCTATGATTCAGATACGACCAAGAAGCCCCCTAGTGAGTTTGGCTTTGAGTCGATCAAGAGGGTTAAGACAGCTATGTTCTCTTTGGTTCGAATACGACCTATGTTTGAATAGGAAGCCCCCAAGTGACCTATGAGGTTTACAGCTAGATTCGAATACGATCATAAGCCAGACCAAAGGTTAAGCTAAATTCAGATATGATCAGCTCCTTAATAGTCACTTAAATAATGAAAATAGTAAAGATATATGATCTTTGAAGAGGAAAAAGACAGAAGTCCTGCTTTATTACTTATCATAATATATACAACGTCAAAGTATGTACATGACGAGAGCCGGTAGCTCAGGTGTAGTATGGCCAAAGCTGAGCAATGTTCCACGGCCAGCGGGTCTCCTCCTCCGACTTACGTGACTCTTTGTGCTCTCAAACGTCAATGAGGTAATATGACCCGTTGTTTAAATTCTTGCTGACCACAAAAGGTCCTTCCCAAGGCGGGGATAGTTTGTGTGCATCAGACAGATCCTGGATGAGCCGGAGCACCAGGTCACCTTCTTGAAAGGTCCTGGACTTAACCCGCCGGCTGTGATAACGGCGCAGGTCCTGTTGATAAATTGCTGATCGAGCCGCCGCTAAATCTCTCTCCTCATCTAACAAGTCAAGTGCATCCTGTCGGGCTTGTTCATTATCAGCTTCAATGTAAGCTGCCACGTGAGGTGAGTCATGACGGATGTCACTAGGCAGCACCGCTTCCGCTCCATAAACCATGAAGAAAGGTGTATAACCTGTAGACCTGTTAGGAGTGGTGTTGATGCTCCACAGCACTGAGGGTAATTCCTCTACCCAACAACCCGGCGTCCGTTGTAAGGGAACCATAAGCCGGGGCTTGAGACCTTTTAAGATTTCCTGATTTGGTCTCTCAGCCTGACCATTAGATTGAGGGTGAGCTACGGAAGAAACATCAAGCCGGATATGCTCACGTTGACAAAACTCCTCCATAGCACCTTGGGACAAATTAGTGCCATTGTCAGTGATAATGCTGTGTGGAAAACCAAAGCGAAAAATCACCTTTTTCATGAACTGAACCGCCGTGGCTGCATCACACTTACTCACTGGCTCTGCCTCAACCCATTTTGTGAATTTGTCAACTGCCACTAAAAGATGTGTCTTTTTATCCTTGGACCTTTTGAAAGGTCCAACCATGTCAAGCCCCCAAACTGCAAACGGCCAAGTGATTGGAATCATCCGCAACTCTTGAGCCGGCACATGTGCTCGTCGTGCAAATTTTTGACATCCATCACACCTACTGACCAGATCCTCTGCATCAGCGTGAGCCGCTAACCAGTAAAAACCATGACGAAAAGATTTGGCCACAAGAGACTTTGACCCGGCGTGATGACCACGATCCCCTTCATGGATATCACGAAGTATTTCTTGACCTTCTTCAGGAGAAACACAATGCTAAAGCGCTCCAGTGACGCTGCGATGATACAACTCTCCGTCAGAAATCATCATTGACTTGGACCATCGGGTTATCTGTCGGGCCAGGGTCTCATCCTCTGGCAACTCGCCCCGGGTCATGTAAGCCAGGAACGGTACTGTCCAATCTGGAATAACATGAATAGCCTCCACTAACTGTGCCTCCGAGTCAGGAATAGCCAAATCTTCCTCTGTAGGCAACTTAACAGACGGGTTATGTAGAACATCCAGAAAGGTGTTAGGTGGTACCGGCTTACGCTGAGATCCCAACCGGCTTAAGGCATTGGCCGCTTCATTCTTTCTACGGTCAATGTGTTCCACTTGATAACCTTTAAAATGCCCCACAACAGCGTCGACCTCGCGGCGATAAGCCACCACGAGAGAATCCTTGGAATCCCACTTTCCTGACACCTGTTGAGCCACCAAATCTGAATCACCAAGGCACCGGACCCGGCTCAGACTCATCTCTTTGGCCACTCGAAGACCATGGAGCAAGGCTTCATATTCTGCTGCGTTGTTAGTACAAGGAAACATCAATCGCAACACATAACAAAACTTGTCCCCTCGAGGAGAAGTTAAAACAACTCCAGCCCCCGAGCCTTCCAACTGTCTGGACCCATCAAAATGAATCGTCCAATATGTGTTGTCTGGTTTCTCCTCTGGCATCTGCAACTCTGTCCAGTCATTAATGAAGTCAACCAGCGCTTGAGATTTGATCGCAGTACGTGGCATATACTTCAAACCATGAGACCCAAGTTCAATAGCCCACTTGGCGAACTCGTCCTGTGGCTTCTCTATTTTGAATGATGTCTCCTAGAGGAGCAGAGCTAACCACAGTGATTGGGTGACCCTGAAAGTAATGTTTGAGCTTCCGGCTTGCCATGAACACCCCATAAACGAGCTTCTGCCAGTGTGGATATCTTTGTTTAGATTCAATGAGCACCTCACTGACGTAGTAAACCGGCCGTTGGACCGGATGTTCCTTGCCAGCCTCCTTGCGCTCCACAACAATGTCCACACTAACTGCACGTGAGTTAGCAGCTACATATAATAACAACGGCTCTTTCTCAACCGGAGCAGCAAGAACCGGCGGCTCAGCGAGCTGTTTCTTTAGATCCTCAAAAGCAGAGTTAGCAGCGTCACTCCAGACAAAGTCATCCGCCTTTTTCATCATTTGATACAAAGGCATCGCCTTCTCCCCTAACCGGCTTATGAACTGGCTTAAGGCAGCGACGTGACCCGCCAAACGCTGAAAGTCATTGATGCACACCGGTTTGGCCAGAGATGTAATTGCCTTAATTTTCTCCGGATTAGCCTCAATACCTCTGTTAGACACCAAAAAACCCAAAAGTTTGCCAGCTGGGACTCCAAAAACACATTTGGCCGGGTTAAGCATCATCTTGTAGACCCGGAGGTTATCAAAGGTCTCCTTCAGATCAGTTACCAAGGTTTCCTTCTCTCTGGATTTTACTACTATGTCATCCACATAAGCATGAACGTTACGCCCAATCTGACTATGAAGACAATTCTGTACACATCGTTGATAAGTCGCCTGGGCACTTTTCAGACCAAAAGGCGTAGACACATAGCAGAAGGCTCCAAACGGAGTGATGAAAGCCGTCTTCTCCTGGTCCTTAACTGCCATCTTGATCTGATGATAACCTGAATATGCATCCAAAAAACTCAAACGCTCGCAACCGCCGTAGCAGCAATGATCTGATCAATACGAGGGAAAGGAAAAGGTTTGGCCGGACAAGCCTTGTTGAAATCGGTGTAATCCACACACATATGCCAGGTGCCATTCTTCTTGAGTACAAGCACCGGGTTGGCCAACCACTCTGGGTGAAAAACTTCAAAAATGAACCCGACCACCAAGAGCCGAGCCACCTCTTCTCTAATGGCCTTGCGCCTTTCCTTGTTAAACCATCGAAGAAACTGCCTGACCGACTTAAACTTCAGATCAATATTAAGAGTGTGCTCAGCGAGTTCTCTCGGGACACCCGGCATGTCAGAAGGTTTCCATGAAAAGATGCCCCGGTTCTCACGGATGAACTCGATGAGAGTGCTTTCCTATTTTGGATCCAAGGTGGCGCTGATGATGAACTGTTTGGATGAGTCGCCAGGCACAAAATCAACCATCTTGGTGTCATCAGGTGACTTGAATTCCAACACCGGTTCATGCTCCATAGTTGGCTTCTTCAAAGACGTCATGTCTGCCGGGTGAACATTATCTTTATAAAACTTTAACTCCTCTATCGCACAAACAGACTCAGCATAAGCGACATCACCTTCTTCACATTACATGGCTATTTTCCGGCTTCCATGTACTGTGATGGTGCCTTTATAACCCGGCATCTTGAGCTGCAGATACACATAACACGGCAGATCCATGAACTTGGCATAAGCCGTCCGTCCAAACAGAGCATGGTATGGGCTTTTGATCTTAACCACCTCAAAAGTTAACTTCTCGGCCCTGGAATCATATTCATCCCCAAAGGCTACTTCCAGTTCAATCTTACCAAGTAGGTATGCCAACTTACCAGGCACAACACCATGAAAAACAGTGTTGGATTGTTTAAGACTCTTATCAGTCAACCCCATCCGACGAAACGTCTCATAATTGAGGATGTTGATGCTACTGCCTCCGTCCATGAGCACCTTAGTGAACTTATATCCACCAACCTGAGGTGCCACCTCCAAGGCCAAGTGACCCGGACTATCAACTCGGGGAGGGTGATCTTCCCTACTCCACACAATAGGTTGTTCTGACCACCTCAAATAATGTGGAATCGCCGGCTCAACAGCATTGACAGCCCTCTTATGAAGCTTCTGGTCCCTCTTGCATAAACTAGTGGTAAATACGTGGTACTGCCCACTATTCAACTGTTTTGGGTTACTCTGATACCTGGACTATTGCTGCTATTGCTGCTGATTACTTTGGCCGGGTTGCTGATTATAGCCACCCTGGTTACGCGGATGGCCCTGACCGTGAAAACCGCCTCCGCCTGAACCGCCGCCAGGTCCGCGGCTACCATCAAACATGTTGGAATTTTTAAATGCCTTCATGATCGTATAGTCCTTCCACAGATGGGTGGCTGGCTTCTCCCGGGTGCCGTGTCTTGGACAAGGTTCATTCAGTAGTTGCTCGAGGGTGGGACCTGATCCGCCTGATCGAGGAGGTGGCCTACCCTTGCGTCGTTGGTTGTTGCCTTGTGTATTGGTGTTAGCCACAAACTCGTCAACCTAAAGTTTATTACCTCCTTGATTTGCCGGTTTATGCTGGTGACCCTTGCTGTTGCGATTCTTCTTTCCCTTCCCTGTCTTTTCTTCATCAGACACAGGATCCTTGGTACTGTCAGAATCATCATATTTGACCAGGGCCACCATCAACTGGCCCATGTCATTACAATCATGCTTGAGCTGCCCCAACTTCTGTTTCAGAGGTTTAAAACGGCAATTTTTCTCCAACATTAAGACCATAGAGCCAGCATCCATCTTATCAGATGAATGTATTATCTCCTTGACCTGGCGCACCCAATGGGTCATGGAATCACCTTCCTCCTGCTTACAATTTGTTTGGTCCACGATTGACATAGGTTGTTTACATGTGTCCTTGAAGTTTTGAATGAACCGGGCATTTAACTCCTCCCATGAGCCGATGGAGTTGGGTGGCAACCCTTTCAACCAAGTGCGAGCCATTCCATCCAACATCATAGTGAAATACTTAGCCATTTCTGCATCGCTGACCTCCAGCACCTCCATCGCCATCTCATAACTTTCAATCCATGCCCCAGGCTGCAAGTCGGCCGTGTAATTAGGCACCTTACGAGGCCCCTTAAAGTCTTTTGGCAAGCGCTCATTACGTATAGCCAGCACCAGGCAAGGGACACCTCCCGTTCTTGTCGCCACTCCTGCCTCAACAGAGGTTCCCGGATAAACCGGAAAAGCCTGATGAGCCGCCTGCTCAGCTGCCAGTTGAACCGCCCGCTCAACCTCTTGACGGATTCTCTCTTGATCCGCCAAGTTAAGGGCCCCCCCTGCGCCGGCTCATGCCTGCGCGGTTGGTTACGGCGTTGAGCATTGCTCGACATAGTGGCTGAGTCCATATTCCTGCTATAGCTCGGGCTCGGGCTTGGGCGAGGGGTTGAATGGATTCTGTCTCGACTGTAAGAGTACGCATCCTGCTGCGCCAGAGCCATCTGAAGAAGTTCTCTCACCCTTCGTGTTTCAATTGCTGTCGGAGAGTCGCCTTCCATCGAGAGAGCCGCCAAACGAGCCGGCGTAGCGATGAGATTCTCCAAAGGGTTAGAAAAGTGATCTGGTGGTATTGGTGTGTAATGAGGCGGGGCAGTATTCATACGGGGTGGCTTCATGGCCTGCGGTTGAACTGGCGCCCCAGCCCCGGGTGTCGTGATCCAGTTTGCCTCCGGCGGGTTACTTGGACCAGCCCCGGGTGTGTGGAAGAGATTCCTAGGGTCGTAAGTCAGAGGCAGACGTGACTGAGTTTTCTGGTGCCTTCTCCTCATGACCTCGTTTGACGCGTTCAGATCCACCGAGAGCCGGAAAGTCTCTGCCTGAAGCTGCTGAGCACGAGCATCCAAAGCCTCCCGCTCCGCGACCATCCTAACGTCTTCTGCTGCTAAATTTTCCTTGGCCTGTGCCATCTCTTCTCTTAGCCGTGCCACCTCCGCGTCATGCTGAGCCTTATCCGCCGGCTCCACTACAGTAGTCAACAGATCCGTCAACTTATCCATGAGGTCCATTAGCACCTGAGCCGGGGGGCGCGCGGGGTCTCCTGACCCGGCTGCTACCGACCTGGTGGTTATCGCTGCCGCAGCCGTAGAGTTCTACCCGGGTTGAGTGCCAGCCATGAAAACTCCGGCTCGATTCGGCGGCTCAGAGAGGTCCAGAATACTGCTGCCATCGGAACAGCCCCCAAGCACGCCATCTTGTAACTGATACAAAGAATATGTCTTGCCTGAGGACGAGTCACCGTCAGAACAGATGGCCGTCTCACCGCCATCCACTGATCCTTCAGAGAATTCACCTCCGTGGATGCAACCCACGAAGGCATGCCTCACAGCAGGTTGAGCCTAGGTGGATCTCGCGCGCTGAGCCATCTCGATGAGGTTGGTGTAGACGTCCGACTCAGGGACCGATTCGCTGATCCGGCCGATGAAGACATGGATTCCGCCAAAGGGGACCCGATACCCATACTCAATTGACCCGGCCTTGGGGCCCCAGCCTTCATCGTCGATGTAGAGCTTGCCGCAACGACTTTTGGTCATCCAGCCCACAACATATACCTTGAGCCCTTCAAAGCTGCCCTTCAAGAACTCACATCCACCGTGCGCTGGCCCCACGGTGGGCGCCAACTGTCATGGAATTATCATGGCAGATGTCCTAGCGAAAGGACTTAGTCGTAGGGCCATCGCAACTAGGAAGCTTAAAGGGGTTAATCGGGACAAAGGACATGAGAGGTTTATATAGGTTTGGCCCCTTACGGTGAAGGTAAAGCCTAGTCCAGTTGATGATGGTATTGCTAGGTTTCGATGACCAAGGAGCGAATCTGCTAGCTTGGCTATCGATCTCTTGTTTCTTGTCCTAACCCGCCGCCGGGTCGTCCCCTTATATACACGGGTTGACGCCTAGCGGCCTACACAGTCCCGGCCGGCTCATAAAACGTGTCTAGCTCGGTGACTTCTTTTATATGCCTTCCTTTACAAGTCTTTCTTTACATATGGTGGTTTACAATATTGGGCCTTAAGCTGCCTCTGGGCTTAGGCCTTCTACAAGTCTTAATAAACTATCACCTTGAATATTACTGGGCTTCTTTTTGTAACCCGCCATTGGGGTTGACCCGGCCCCTCCTGGGCGGGTCATAACTGGTAGCTATATCCCCAACAGTAGCACTGGGAGAACTACTAGGATTGTGTCCCGGTTCTTCCGGACGAGCACCTTAGTAGAGAAAGCCAAAAACTGACTGTCATGATGCGGCGAGAGCTGGTCACTGTTCGAGAGGTCCCAAATCCCTAAAGGTTTTTCCGCTTCAGGCGAGTAGTCAGCCTTTTCCGATTTACGCGTTCATAGCGCCCCAAGTTCGGCCTTCTGGATACTAGGGGCTTCGCCAAAATTTAAAATGTAGACTTCTATGGCTAAGTGAGAGCGATAAAGCCTTATAGTCTGATTGCCTGGTTCGTTGTGCTGAACACCTCCTTCGAAGGACCCAAAACTGGGATAAAGAGTGATCAGATTTATCCCGAACACCTCAGTACTAGCTACACGGGGGGCAGAAGCCGGTGACTGGCCAACTCTCAGATTTTATAAACGGCCGCACAGAAGGTAATATTTTAAATCAACAAGCGTTATATAGCACAGACGAACTCGTTTTCATATTACAGGATCACATGAGTACATTCATTCAAATATTACATCCTTAGAACATTCCTCCGCCACAAGGCGGAAACTCTTCAGGATGCTGTCATAATAATTTTCAGGGCGGCGATGCTCCTTGCCCTTCGGCGGCCCCTCCTTCACCAGCTTCTCGGCGTCCATCTTCATCCAGTGCACTTTCGCTTGGGCAAAAGCCCTGCACGCACCCTCAATGCAGACAGACCGCTTTATGACTTCAAGCCGTGGGCAAGCATTCACAAGCCGCCTCACCAGGCCGAAGTAGCTGCCAGGCAAGGGCTCGCCAGGCCACATCCGGACTATGAGGCCCTTCATGGCCTGTTCGGCCGCCTTGTGGAGCTCGACCAATTGCTTCAACTGGTCGCTCAAGGGCATTGGATGTTCGGTCCCAGTATACTGAGACCAGAACAACTTCTCCATTGAGCTCCCTTCTTCGTCCCGGTAAAAGTGCGCGGCGTCGGATACACTGCGGGGAAGATCTACGAACGCTCCTGGAGAGCTCCAAACTCGGGTAAGTAAAAGGAAAGTTTCCTTCACATGCTTGCTTTGCATAATGAATTCCTTACCTGCCGCTATCTTCCGGACCGCCTGAAGCTCCTGGAGGGCCTTATGGGCTTCGGTCTTGGCATTTTTTGCGCTCTCAAGGGCCTTCGCAAGCTCAGACCCTTGTGTCTTAGAGTCACGCTCCAAGGACTCATGTTTTTTGACGAAATCCTGGAGCTCTTGCTGCACCTCGCTGACTCAAGCTTCTTGCTTCTCGCGCTCGGTGCGCTCTTTGGCCGCTTTGTCTTCGGCCTCGGACAGTGCCTCCTTCAGGGTCGCCACTTCGGTTGTGGTCCCTACCAAAATTCATGATGATCCTGTGACTTAACAACCACATTCCTTTTTACTCCTTATCAATATACGGACGGGCATTACTTACCTTTGTTCTCTTCGAGCTGCCTCTTGGTAAGGCCGAGCTCTTTTTCGGACCGCTCAAGGTCCTGCTTCAGTGCGGAGACCTCCGCAGTGCGAGCGGCAGCGGCCAGCAGCGAAGCCTGCTTATTCACATAAAACACATTCTGATTAGACTCCTGTGATTATTGTTTGATCCTCTGTTCGACCTTCTTTGTGAACGCCAAACAAAGCATCAGGGGCTACTGTCTATGTTATAGCATTTTCTTATAAATTGATTACTTACCTCAAAGCCTGTTAAGAGGCTGACACATGCTTCAGTTAGTCCGCTTTTAGAGGACTGAACCTTCTCTACCACCGCACTCATGACAGTGCAGTGCTCTTCGTCAATGGAAGCGCCACGAAGCACTTCCAGCAAGTTGTCTGGTGCCTCTGGATGGACAGATGCCATCGGCATAGACGGCTCGCCCCCCTTTGTGAGGGGTCACCCGTCAGAGTCCGAAACCACGGGAGGTTCCGGCGCAGTATTCGGCCCGGGGGCCGGACTTGCTGCCCCCGTCCTTAGGGCCCACGGGAGCCTTGCCTCCCATGCGCCCGACGTTTGGGAGGTCGCCTTGGGGCGCCCCCAGAACTACCTTCCCTTGGCTCGGTGCCCTTCAGGACAACACCTCGTCATCGTCCGTAGGGCGAGGGGAGGAGGCGGTCGGGAGCGAATCACTGTTCATCTCCGACAGGCCCAGAGACCCAACCGAAGAGGATACATCGAGACGATCCTTGGGTGGGCTGCATGATCATGTTCGGCATGATAAGAAACAATGAAATGAAATATACCAGAGCTGTTATGGTATCCGGATACTTAAAACTTCGCGAGGGGCTTGTCCCTGGGCAACCACTCCTCGTCGTTGAACGCGACCGTGGTGGAACAGTTTGGAAGGAGGGCTCTTCCCTTCTTGGACCCTTCGGCCTCCCCGGATGGGGCGACCTTCCTTTTCTTATCCCCCCGGCTGGATGGGGAGAATTTTCCTCTTCCTCCTCCTCATCTTTGTGGGAGGAGGGCGTCTCGGTGCTATCGAACAACGATTCCGATACAACCTTGCGCCGGAGACCTTTCCTGGTCCCCGCGGCCTTCTTCTCCGGTGCCTCATAGGGCGCTGGAACCAACATCTCCATCAGGAGAGTACTTGCTGGATCTTTGGGCAGCGGGTCCGGACAGTCGATCCGCTCCGCTGTCGCGACCCATTCCCGTCAAAAAATGTGGAGGCTCAGATCCCTCACATAATTATACTAGGGAAAGAAACACCTTATGAGATATAAGGAGCTTACCGGATTAGCAGGGCGCTTTGAGTTGAGTCCGCGGTCCTCGGCAAGGGGAGGAGGAACCTCGACAGACTTGAACAGCACCCTCCAGATGTCCTGGTGCGTCGTGTTGAAGAGCTCTCGCAGTGTGTGGTGCTTTGCCGAGTCGAACTCCCTCATATTGAATGCCCGTCTTTGACACGGGAGAATCCGGCGGAAGAGCATGACCTGGACCACTTTGACAAGCTTGATTTTCTTGCTTATCATGTTTTTAACGCAGTTCTGGAGTCCGGTCAGCTCCACCGATGAACCCCAAGACAAGCCCTTCTCTTTCTAGGAGGTGAGCCGCATGGGGATGCCGGATCGGAATTCAGGGCGTGCCACCCAGTTGATGTCGTGCGGCTCGGTAATGTAGAACCACCCCGATTGCCACCCCTTTATGGTCTCGACACAGGAGCCTTCGAGCCAGGTGACATTGGGCATTTTGCCCACCATGGTGCCTCCGCACTCCGGTTACTGGCTGACCACCACCTTTGGTTTAACATTGAAGGTCTTCAGCCACAGGCCGAAGTGAGGCTTGATGCGGAGGAAGGCCTCGCACACAACGATAAACACCAAGATGTTGAGGATGAAATTGGGGGCCTGATCATGGAAGTCCATCCCATAGTAGAACATGAGCCCGTGAACGAATGGGTGGAGGGGAAACCCCAGCCCGCGGACGAAATGGGTAAGGAATACAACCCTTTCGTGGGGCTCGAGGGTAGGAACGATATGCCCCGTGCCTGGGAGCCGGTGCGCAATATCTGCAGCCAGGTATCCGGCTTCCCGGAGCTTCGTGACGTGCTCCTCCGTGATGGAGGAAGCCATCCACTTGCCTCCCGCTCCGGACATGTTCGGAGTGTTTTTGCGGAGAAAGATGCAAACTTGGGCACTGGAGCTCAAGTGCGCGAGAATGGATGGGCAGGGAGGAAGAAGGCGTGGGTAAAAAGAGGAGTCCTTATCCCTTTATAAGGGCGGAAGAAACCATGCACCTCCCCACTTGCCTGGTAAAACTTGCTTATTCCCCAAGCGTCGTGATTGATGGCGCGGTTGGGTTACCCACACCCGTATTGATGAGAATCCCGTGATAAGGAGATACGATCTCTGCTTCGTCAACACGTGCCAAGAAAACCGCTTTGCAATATGTGCAGCAGCTGGTTGAGAAAAACGGTTCGAATAATAACCGGGGCCATGGCGTGATGTCACATTATGGAAAGTTGTCAGCAGATTAGATTTGTAGAAACATTATACTCTCTATGATGGTATGTGGAATTTGTTTTGCAGAGCCGGACACTATCCTTGTGTTCAAAATCTTCTATGGAGTATTTGGAGGAGGAACCCGCCTTGCAATGTCGAAGACAATCTGTGCACCGGACTTATCGTCATTGAAGCCTGGTTCAGGGGCTACTGAGGGAGTCCTGGATTAGGGGGTCCTCAGACAGCCAGACTATATCCCTTGGCCGGACTGTTGGACTATGAAGATACAAGATTGAAGACTTCGTCCCGTGTCTGGGTGGGACTCTCCTTTGTGTGGAAGGCAAGCTTAGCCGTTCGGATATGTAGATCTCCTCCCTTGTAGCCGACTTTGTGTAACCCTAGCCCCTCCGGTGTCTATATAAACCGGAGGGTTTTAGTCCGTAGGACAACAACAATCATACCATAGGCTAGCTTCTAGGGTTTAGCCTCTCTGATCTCGTGGTAGATCAACTCTTGTAATACTCATATCATCAAGATCAATCAAGCAGGAAGTTGGGTATTACCTCCATCGAGAGGGCCCAAACCTGGGTAAACATTGTGTCCCCCACCTCCTGTTACCATCCGCCTTAGACGCACAGTTCGGGACCGCCTACCCGAGATCCGCCGGTTTTGACACCGACAGAGGTCGAACCCGACCACCTTGTACTTCTCCTCGGCAAGCAACAACTTCATGATGTTGATGGAGTGCTCCACCCAGACCGGGTTGTTGGTGTACACCACCGAGAGGTCCATGAACCTTCTGTGGGTGTCCACCATGGCACGCATGGTGAACTACTGCTCGTTGCCGGTAGCCGTTCGGAGTGCCATTGGAGCCGCGCAGGATACCCTCTAAGAATTTCTCGTGGTGGGTGTGCTTCTTTCAATGGTGGGGCATGATCGAAAGGTTGAAGAGATACAAGGGTTAAATGGCCGCTGTAATAAATGGGGGACCCGCCGGCCTGTAATCGTCATGTCTTGTCATGGCGTTCATAGCGGAGGATTCCAATGCATGCTTGACAACACCACACTGCACATGTGGGCTCGAAGAGGCGCCAAATGTATCGTCAGTGAGCATGTTCCCGTGCTACCGCGCAAGCTTCCCGCTCGGCTAGTTTGGCCACGCGTTGGCTAGAAGAGGGACAAATAGTGTGCGTTTATTGGCAAAAAGCTTTGTAAAAACGAAGTGTGTGGAATGACTTTGGTTATAAGTTTACCCGTGGGTGATGAGGTCAAAGTTTCATATAAGGGTGATGATGGACACTCGAATGCGATAATTACTTATGCGATGTACGGGGCACACGGTGGAAGAAACCAACTGTGTGCAATAATGTCGAAGATCGCAGTCGAGTTAGCTATACAGATCGTGTGCTGTGAGATTGACAAGGTAAACAGACTCGAGAATGGTTAATAAAATCTAAGACCATTGCATATTAAGGTCAAAATAGTGCTACCAATATACGAGTCTCATACGCTGCCATTTCAATGATTGTACCACAAAAGCTCGAAATATTACAAGGTTCAAATTCTAGAGTTATATGGCTCAAATTCAAAGATTACAAGGTTCAAACTGATATTAGAAATGAAATTCAGCTCATCAGCTGCAAACGCTCGCGCTGATCCGCTGAACATGGATATCAGAGAGGTTCAAACTAATATTACCACTTCAAAGTCTGGTTTTGAAACCTCAGAATTTTTGCAAAGGGGTCATCCACTGAGAAGTCATGTATGGGGTTGACATGATGACTTCTGATTACTCTGTCATCTGAAGTTCCAAAATGAAATTCAGCATTTTTGGAGCCTATTCCATTCTGCCGCAGGCGCCGGCACTGATCAACAAACCAGTCATTTTTGCGAAATAAATGTAGGGCAAACCTAATTACCTTCAGCACCCTTGCTCCGAGAACAAAGAACCTGGCGAATATAATCTCTGGTATGGTCCCTCGTTAGGATTTCAAAGTAATTTCTGGAAGATACAGATCTAGGCATTCGACATGATTGTTATATTGTATCACATTATGCACCACTGGGCCTAATCTTATGTGCAAAAGAAGAAAACGTGTTAGTGCCTACATGCAGTTTTGAACATTACTACAGGCCTATTTGGTTTGCAGGATTTGTAAAATGCACTAGCATGCCATCTTCGACCTAACATGATTAACATGGGCATTTGATTACATTCTAGAAAAATGTAGCCTTCTTCACAAGAGGTTGGAGTGGGTGAAAAGTTCTCTAAGAAAAATAGTACAGATGAATCCAAAGGAGAAATGCTTATTGATTGTAACCATATGGATCAAGCAACCAATATGGGGGGGGGGCATGCATGTACTGAAATCCTCCAAAAGAATAATCCTTCAGAAATCGTATTACATTTCCATTGTAAACTTGGAAAATGGTGTCACAAATTGAACTTCCTGATGGTTAACATTTAACAGGAAAGGAACATCACCTCGATATATAGCTTCTCCAGGCATGGAAAGCATCTCAGGAAACTGACAACTTGCTCAAGGTTGGGGCCGATAGATTATTGTGCCAAGACCTTCACTGTGCGCAGTTTCGGGGTCAAGCTTGCCAGAATCATTTTCTAAATGACAGACAAACAAACATCTTCAAAATTAGAAATAATATTAATTTGTACAAGGAAAGGTAGAAGGCAGATGTTGTACCTGAACGGGTGTGGATCCAATAACAAGTTCGGAGTATTTGTCAGACGAGTAGCCCACCACTATCAATTTCGGCACAGAAATGACATTGATTCTTGTTGGACCTTCTTGATCAACTGCAAGTAATCTCTCAAGTGCAGGTGTGTACTCAATTACCATACCATGGTACACATCTTGTGATGTCTTCCTGCCGCACAAGCAACACACATAAATAGTCCGAAGAGTCATGGAGGTGATGTGGAAGGTACTCAACCCATTGATCACCTGAAGACGAAGGTACTTGAGTGCAGTACAGCCACGGAGCAGGTGCTCAATGTCACCATTTGAGAGGCAGACAACGACGAGCTCGAGGTGCTTCAGTCATGGTAGAATAAGAGGGGGCGCGTCATTAAGGTGTGTGTGTGGGGGGATGGCAATTCTTGAACTTGGCGACACGTAGCGTGGGTGCGAGGCGGAGTGCAGACGTTGGCAGCAACGACATATGCCCATCATCAAAACTGAGCTCCTCGAGCTAATCTAGGGTGGAGGATCAGAACTAGTCGTCCTTGCCGTTGGAACGGAACTTGCCCAATCTAAGGCCTCTGGTTGGGCCAAGATGACTGCCGAGGATCTTGGAGAACACAACCAAGCTTTTGCGGTATCCATGGTAGAGCTCATGGGTGTCGATGAGGGCGAGAGGGCTGGAGTTCCATAGGGGGCGCCACCGTCGGGAAAAGATGGTTGTCTGCGCCCCATATTTGATTGGGAGGAGGGAGATGATGACTGTCAACATATCATTGGGGAGGCTGCTGATGAAGTCTAGGCTTGCTGGAGTCGCTTGCGGTTCTAGCTCGCCCCGCCTCCGCTTGTTGGCAGCCCCGTTCTCCATCTCCGGAGTCTCCTTGTCAGCGGCGCTTTCTGATAGAAATGGGAGTACAGGGAATATTTAGTTAAAACAGAGCAATAGAAAAGTGTATTGGTAACTAGAAGTTATTAGGTAGGAATATAGTAAGAAAAGGGAATAACAGTTGGTTTCTTAAATACTACACAATTCATTTGATATTGCTTGGTAAGTCAACATGCAGATAGTTGAAAAGAAAACTTATTTCGAACAAAGTCTGGACGGATGATATCGTCGGGGAAGTTACCGTATATCTCATGACCAGGCCCTTTTATGTGCAGTGCAGTTCTAGTGCCAGCTTTCAGTTCATAAAACTTATAAATATCTTTCCAAAAGCCGGTGCCAAAATAGGAGTCACCATGTTCATCAAGTCTTACAGTAGCAATGATTGTAAATCCATGTTTTGTGTGCAGTATGACATCCCTGCAGTCTTGATTTATGTAAAGGGAAAGATTTGCACTGCAGATTCTGTTGCATAGCAAGGAACGCGCTGCAGAAAATGGTAGGATTGTTAAAGAAAATATGGTAACATGCAAATAAGGACCCAAATTGAAAGAACTGTACAACAGTCAAAACCGAAGGACAAAAATCTATAATCAAACAGATAGGGTAAACGTGATGTCATTGGAGAGTAATCTAATGAACAATACAACATTAATTTGCCTAATATAGAAAGAAGAGGGGGGAAATCCCCTTTGACTATATGGTGCATGTGGCACCTTTTATCCAAATGTAGTAATATTTAGAATATGTTCAGGAAAGTAGGCCATGCTAGCCGATTTAGGGTGAGATTGAACATACCGCGCGCATCCTCAAGTCATCTGGTATGGTGAGATGGAATGTCTAGCACAGGCCGCAAGGTCCTGATGTGTCCATGCACTGTACACTCTATGAACGGAAGAAAACCCTCAAATCAGCTCGAATAAAAATGAATTCACAACGATTTCGGTCGGGTGATTAAATGAGGCAGATGAACTGGGATAAGAGATGAGAACATATCTCATTAAGTTAGTTACCTTGTTGTCCATGAGAAAGAACCCTCAGTACGGCAGATTCCCTAACCGAGTGGAGCTGGGTCGACCGCGAGCAGCATCGAGAAAAGTCGATTGGCGATAGGCAGTGGTAAGCAGAAGTGGCGAAATGCGCTGGGCTTTGCCGGCAGCCTGGCGACGGTGGCAGGCGTCGAGCTAAGTGGTTATCGTCGTGATAGGTGGTGCCATGCATAGACACGGAGGAGCTTGTGTAGGTGTGAATGGGGACTAGAGGGGGTGGCGGGCGGGGTGAGGGTTTTTGTGACGCGGGGATGTGATACGTCTCCAACGTATCTATAATTTATGAAGTATTCATGCTATTATATTATCAACCTTGGATGTTTTATATGCATTTATATGCTATTTTATATGGTTTTTGGGACTAACCTATTAACCTAGAGCCCAGTGCCAGTTTCTGTTTTTTCCTTCTTTTTGAGTTTTACAGAAAAGGAATATCAAACGGAGTCCAATTGACGTGCCAATTTTTGACGATTTTTTATGGACAAAAAGATGACCCCGGAGTAAAAGAGTTGGGCCAGAAGAGTCCCGGGCTATCCACGAGGGTGGGGGCGCGCCCACCCCCCTGGGCGTGGGCCCCTGCCTCATGGACGCCTCAGGCACCTCCTTGACGTGAGACCGATGCCAAAATTCCTATAAATATAGAAACCTTGGAAAATTAACCTAGATCGGGAGTTTCGCCGCCAGAAGCCTCCGTAGCCACAGAAAACCAATCTAGGCCCTCTATGGCACCCTGGCGGAGGGGGCCATCATCACCGGAGGGCATGGAGGAGGATCCCGGTGGGGCCATCATCACCATGAAGTCCAAGGACCAGAGGGGGAAACTCTCCCCATCTAGGGGGGAGGCCATGGAGGAGGAAGCACAAGGGGCAGAACCTCTCCTCCTCTCTCTTGGTGGCACTGGAGTGCCATCGAGAGGGGAATCATCACCATGGTGATCGTCTTCATCAACATCACCATCATCATCACCATCCTCATCTATTTTACGCGGTCCACTCTCCCGCACCCCGCTGTAATCCCTACTTGAACATGGTGCTTTATGCCACATATTATGGTCCAATGATGTGTTGCCATCCTATGATGTTTTGAGTAGATATCTTTTGTCTTTGGGTTGATTGATGATCTAGATTGGTATGAGTTGTATGTTTTACTTTGGTGCTATCCTATGGTGCCCTCCGTGCCGCGCAAGAGTGAGGGATTCCCTCTGTAGGGTGTTGCAATACTTTTATGATTCACTTATAGTGGGTAGCTTGAGTGACTGAAACACAAACCCGAGTAAGGGGGTTATTGCATATGGGATAAAGTGGACTTGATGCTTTAATGCTATGGTTGGGTTTTACCTTAATGATATTTAGTAGGTGCGGATGCTTGCTAGAGTTCCGATCATAAGTGCATATGATCCAAGTAGAGAAAGTATGTTAGCTTATGCCTCTCCCTCATATGAAACTGCAATAGTGATTACCAGTCTTGTTAACAATTGCCTAGGACAATTCCGCACACCGATCCACCATTATTCCACACTCGCTATTTATAATATTTAGCAATATATTCTAACTTCATGATAACAGCACCTACTTTTATATTTTACCTCTCCAATATCATGCAAAGTTATCCACTTCATACCCACAACGTAGTTTTATTTCTCGTTGCTAGTTGGAAGCAAATGTTCGGTGTACGTAGAGTCGTATCAGTGGAAGATAGGGCTTGAGAGAATATTGATCTTACCTTTAGCTCCTTGTGGGTTCGACACTTCATACTTATCACTTCCACCTTTGGAAATTGCTACAATGATTCCCTGCACTTGGGGATTATCAAGCTCTTTTCTGGCGCCGTTGTCGGGGAGCAATAGCGTGGGGTTGATATTCTCGTGTGTGCTTGTTTGCTTTCTTCACTAAGTAGATTTTGTTTTTACTTTTTGTTTCTGTTTAGTTGTGGGTGAAACATATAATTTTTTTAAATAATGAAAATACAAAAAAATTATTACTTGCCTCTCATGCCTAAAAAGTTTTTCAAAAAGAGAAGTGATTGCAAAGTTATGCATTGAAGAAGTGAGGGTCGACCTTGAGCCCTTGTGTTCATGATCACGGAAACAATGTAGAATTTTTCATGGAAGTTTCTCTGTAAATAATTATCCCCTTGTATATATCCATTTTATTATAAAAATAATGTGCCAAGCTTTGGGTTTAGGATGATTAGATTGCTTGTTTACTATGTGCAGAACAAAAACAGAAACTTTGGCTGTAGCACGTGAATTTACATTTTTTTTACTGGAAAGTCAAATGGGTCTGAAACTTTTTGCACATTACTTCTGTACAAATTGTTCAAATTTTCAAATTTATTTCATAATTATTGGAGTTACACAAGTTTACTAAACTTCCAAATTACTACAGACTGTCCTGTTTTAGACAGATTCTGTTTTTCGCGTGTTGTTTGCTTATTTTGATGAATCTATGGCTAGTATCGGAGGGTATGAACCATGGACGAGTTGGAATACAGTAGATATTACACCAATATGAATTTGTAATGAGTTCACAACAGTACCTAAAGGTAGTGATTTGCTTTATTATACTAACGGATCTCACAAAGTTTTTGTTGAAGTTTTGTGTGGATGAAGTGTTCGAAGAACGAGGAGTTACCAATGTGAGAAGAATAAAGAGAGGCAAGAGCTCAAGCTTGGGGATTCCCAAGGCATCCCAAGTAAATATTCTAAGGATACTCAAGCATCTAAGCTTGGGGATGCCCCGGTTGGCATCCCATCTTTCTTCTTCAACAATTATCGGTATACCTCGGTTTTTGTTTTGTTCACATGATTTGTGTCCTTTGTGTTTTTTTTAAGAACCATGCTAGTATGAGATATCTCTTCATTGGTTTATAGAATGCTTCATGTGCTTCACTTATATCTTTTAAGTATGATCTCATAGAATTGCTCTTTGATCTTCACTTAAATCTTTTGAGTATGGTTTCATAGAATGCTTCATGTGCTTCACTTATACATTTTGAGCTTGGGTATTGGTTAGTCTATGTTAATTGTAGAATGCTCCATGAACTTCACTTATATATTTTGGAGTATGAATAATACTACCATCTAAAGCGGGTTTGGAAGAGTGTCAACTTTAGGAACTAGTGACCCCGCTATTCCGAATGAGAAGAATTTTGCTTATGTCGAGAGTAGAAAAATTTCTATGCTTGTAGATCTTGAAAAGAATGCTTTATGAGATGGTTATATTGTTGAATTCATTCATGATTCTACTGAAAATTATAATTAGGGAGGAATATATGCTTGTAGGAGTTGCAATAATATCAAGTTTCCTCTCTATATGCTTAAAGCTTTGAAATTATACTTGTTTTGCCTTCCTATGCTAGTTGATTCTTACTCCTATAAATCATGTACTCACAAAATCCCTAGGCATAGGAAGTGGGTTAGACTTAAATATGCTAGTCATATTCTTCATGATGCTCCCTTTATGTTTTAATTCTTATCTTTTATGTGAGCATCATTGAAATCATCATGCCTAGCTAAAAGGCATTAAAGAAAAGCGCTTGTTGGGAGACAACCCAATATTTACCCTTACTGTTTTTGTGTGTTATCATGGTTAAGATACTGTAGTAATCATGTTTTATAGCCTTTTTTCAATAAAGTGCCGAGTAAGACCTTTGGGAAGACTTGGGTGAAAGTTAATGTGATCTTGCTGTAAAAAACAGAAACTTTGCGCTCACGAGATTAGGTGCCATTTTTTTACAGAAGAGTGATTTGGTGCTTATTCTTTTTTCATAAGATTAATAGACAAATTCCTCACGTCCACAAATTTATTTCATAATTTTTTGAGTAGCAGAAATATGGTTAGTGTTCAGATCATTACAGACTGTTCTGTCTCTGACAGATTCTGTTCTCGTTGCATAGTTTGCTTGTTTTCTAGTTCCTATGACTTATATTTCTCAATATAAATTGTAGAAATGATATGGTACAGTAGGCATTGTGTGAGAACAATTATTAACCTTGTCTTTGACAGTACCAAAGTGAATAGTTTACTCTTTATCATACTAATCTATCTCACGAAGTTTCATTAAGTTTTGTGTGATTGAAGTTTTCAAGCTTTGGGTGAGATATCGATATGAGGAGAATAAAGAGTGGAAAGACCCTAATCTTGGGGATGCACGAGGCACCCCAAGGTAATATTTAAGGAAGACTCAAGCGCCTAAGCTTGGGGATGCCCCGGAAGACATCCCCTCTTTCGTCTTCAAAACTATCGGTATACCTTACTCGGAGCTATATTTTTATTCGTCACATGATATGTGTTTTGCTTGGAGCGTATTTTCAATTTTACTTGCTGTTTGAATAAAATCATTGGATCTCAATTATTAAATGAAAAAGAATCCTCCCATGGCTAGTTAATTATTTGACTACTCAGTGTCCTTCACTATTATCTTTTGGAGTAGTTTGTCATTTACTCACGTGCTTCACGTATATCCTATGAGTAAATGGTTGAATAATTGAACATCATAAATCTGAATTTATATATGTTTCATATGCTCATACCATGGGGAGTAATGACTTCACATAGAATAAGTATAGGTAGTAAACTTATTGAAAGTTAGCAAACGTAGAATTGGTCACTTGAACAATTCATGAAAGAATATTGAAGGAAGAGAGATTTCACATATAAATATACTATCTTGGACATCTTTTGTAATTTTGAGCACTCATTAAAATATGACATGCTAAAAGGTTGATGTCGGACAAGGAAGACAACGTAATGGGTTATGTTTTCTTATATCCAAAATAAAGTATATTGTCTTAGATCATCCAACATGTTGAGCTTGCTTTTCCCCCTCATGCTAGCCAAATTCTTTGCACCAAGTAGAGGTACTACTTGTGCTTCCAAACATTCCTTAAACTAGTTTTGCCATGAGAGTCCACCCTACCTACCTATGGATTGAGTAAGATCCTTAAAGTAAGTTTTCATCGGTGCATGCAATAAAAATTGCCTTCTAAATATGTATGATCTATTAATGTGGAGAAAATAAGCTTTATACAATCGTGTGATGTGGAAGAAATAAAAGCGACGGACTGCATAATAAAGGTCCATATCACAAGTGGCAATATAAAGTGACGTTCTTTTGCATTAAAATTTTGTGCATCCAACCATAAAAGCGCATGACAACCTCTGCCTCCCTCTACGAAGGGCATATCTTTTACTTTTATCTTCTACCATTATACAAGAGTCATGGTGATCTTCACCTTTCCTTTTTACATTTTATCCTTTGGCAAGCACATTGTGTTGGAAAGATCCTGATATATATATATATATATATATATATATATATCCAATTGGATGTAAGTTTTCATGAACTATTGTTGTTGACATTACCCCTGAGGTAAAATGTTGGGAGGCAAAACTATAAGCCCCTATCTTTCTCTGTGTCCGATTAGAACTTTGAACCCATAAATATCACGTGAGTGTCAGCAATTGTGAAAGGCTAAATGATAGTTGAGTATGTGGAGTTTGCTAAATCAAAGCTCTGCCATAGACCCTTCCGGAAAGTAAGATGAATTGAAATTGTTTGATGACTGAGAATATAGTTTGTTAGTTTCAAGAGAGTTTATGATCTATACTTTAACATGTGAATAGCTTGTTACTTGATCATGAAAAGTTTTATGAAAATGAGCTACTGTTATGATATATAATGATGCTAGAAAAAGTGATTGGAACTATCATTGATGAAACTTATGCACTTGCTAGCATTCACACTTCATAAATTATTTCTTTTATCATTTACCTACTCAAGGACGAGCAGGAATTAAGCTTGGGGATGCTGATACGTCTCCAACGTATCTATAATTTATGAAGTATTCATGCTATTATATTATCAACCTTGGATGTTTTACATGCATTTATATGCTATTTTATATGGTTTTTGGGACTAACCTATTAACCTAGAGCCCGATGCCAGTTTCTGTTTTTTCCTTGTTTTTGAGTTTTACACAAAAGGAATATCAAACAGAGTCCAATTGACATGCCAATTTTTGACGATTTTTTATGGAGCAAAAGAAGACCCCGGAGTAAAAGAGTTGGGCCAGAAGAGTCCCAGGCTGTCCACGAGGGTGGGGGCGCGCCCACCCCCCTGGGCGTGGGCCCCTGCCTCGTGGACGCCTCGGGCACCTCCTTGACGTGAGACCGACGCCAAAAATTCCTATAAATACAAAAACCTCAGAAAATTAACCTAGATCGGGAGTTCCGCCGCCAAAAGCCTCCGTAGCCACCGAAAACCAATCTAGGCCCTCTCTGGCACCCTGCCGGAGGGGGCCATCATCACCGGAGGGCATGGAGGAGGATCCCGGAGGGGCCATCATCACCATGAAGGCCAAGGACCAGAGGGGGGAACCTCTCCCCATCCAGGGGGAGGCCATGGAGGAGGATGCACAAGGGGAAGAACCTTTCCTCCTCTCTCTTGGTGGCACGGGAGTGCCACCGAGAGGGGAATCATCGCCACGGTGGTCGTCTTCATCAACATCACCATCCTCATCTATTTTACGCGGTCCACTCTCCCGCACCTCGCTGTAATCCCTACTTGAACATGGTGCTTTATGCCACATATTATGATCCAATGATGTGTTGCCATCCTATGATGTTTTGAGTAGATATCTTTTGTCTTTGGGTTGATTGATGATCTAGATTGGTATGAGTTGTATGTTTTACTTTGGTGCTGTCCTATGGTGCCCTCTGTGTCGTGCAAGCGTGAGGGATTCCCGCTGTAGGGTGTTGCAATATGTTTATGATTCGCTTATAGTGGGTTGCGTGAGTGACTGAAACACAAACCCGAGTAAGGGGGTTATTGTGTATGGGATAAAGAGACTTGATGCTTTAATGCTATGGTTGGGTTATACCTTAATGATCTTTAGTAGTTGCGGATGCTTGCTAGAGTTCCAATCATAAGGGCATATGATCAAAGTAAAGAAAGTATGTTAGCTTATGCCTCTCCCTCATATGAAACTGCAATAGTGATTACCAGTCTTGTTAACAATTTCCTAGGACAATTCCGCACACCGATCCACCATTATTCCACACTCGCTATTTATAATATTTAGTAATATATTATAACTTCATTATAACAACACCTACTTTTATATTTTACCTCTCTGATATCATGCAAAGTTATCCACTTCATACCCACAACGTAGTTTTATTTCTCGTTGCTAGTTGGAAGCAAATGTTTGGTGTACGTAGAGTCGTATCAGTGGCAGATATGGCTTGAGAGAATATTGATCTTACCTTTAGCTCCTTGTGGGTTCGACACTCCATACTTACCACTTCCACCTTTGGAAATTGCTATGATGATTCCCCGCACTTGGGGATTATCAGGATGGTGACATTTTTCTTTTTTCTTTTTTGAACTGGGTGGTGAGGGTTTTCTTTTTTCTTTTTTGAATTGGGTGGTGAGGGTTTTTGGTCCAACAAAGAATTTTGGAGGTGACGGTTTGCTAGAGCCAACCATGTGTGATTGACGCAACAGGCAAAATGAAAGTCATTGCACACGGTTCCAATTTTGGGAACCGTGTGTGATTGACGTACTACCTCCGTCCTGGTTTATTGACCCCCCTTGTAAATTTTACCAATTTTTGACCAAATATTTAACAAAGAAATGTTTATGCATGTCACCAAAAATTATATCATTGAACACTATGCTCAAATACCCATCCAATGATATAATTTTTGCTGACCTGCACTAACATTTTGTCAGTTAAACTTTTGGTCAAAACTTAACACAAATTACAAAGGGGACCAATAAACCAAGATGGAGGTAGATTCCATCAACCGAACTGATTGCATCCATATCCCATGGTTAGACATAAGTGAACATAGATTAAACATACTCAGACATAGATAATAAGCGTACACGTACACAAGCATAGTTCAACCATAAGTACATAGGTCAACCGTCATTAAGCATACTCAAGCGTACATAGTTCGATCCCACATCTCATCTCACATGCCGACACGATCCTGAAGCTTCTCCAGGTACTCGGTGTACGCACCATGTGGCACCCTGCGAGAATACTTCTGCTTGAAGAAGCCAACGACCCGTCCTCTTGCATGCGCCAGAACACTTAGATACGCGTCATGAAGCTTGTGGTTGCAAAATGGGCATCGATAGCCGCAGTTCCAGGCCCTAATACGCCTGTTATGCATTCCCGCATAAACTCCCTCAGGATTTGCCTCTTGTACCTCCTCTGGCCATCTTCATCCTCGTTGTCCACATCGTTACCACCTATACAAATAGTAAAAAAATTGGCATCAAATCAATGTTTACATGCCGTGAAGTAGGATTAGGAATTTATGGCTATTTATTTATACATATCCAGAGATTATGGTTCGATTTTTAAGCACAGTCGTCTATGTATAGACAAATCTTGAAGAAAGTAATGGCACAAACATATGTAGGTCATTCAAAATCAATTTTCAAGTCCTGGCTAGGAATTATTAGCACGAACACTAACCCTAGTCGGATTACTAGCAGAAATCATTTGCACAGATGAAACAACTAATCACTTATCACTTGTACCATTCAAACAATCAATACACTACACGGATCTAACGAAACTTACTCAGATTTCATGGATTGGGAGAATATAACCATAGGATTTCTATTCCAAAAAGGGGGAGGTAGGAGTAACCAGAGAAACCCTATGATCTATTTGACACATAAATGGGTATAGATGACTAACCAGTTGTCCGTCGTCGTCGGAGTCGTCGCTAGAGTCGTCACCAGAGTCGGTGCGGAACTCCGCCTCCTGCTGCGGAAGCTCGACGATGTCAGGGTGCAGCGATAACTCGCGGCGATGACGGCAACCTTTGTCTCCATCTCCACTCCCTCCGATGGGGCGCTTCAGCGTCATCCTCATACACTGAAGGCTTTAAGGACTGAGAGCGGCATCGAGGATGCAAGCAGAGAGAGAGGATTGTGTGTGTGGCGAGGATGGGGGTGCAGCCTCTCGGGTGCACCATTAATATGGAGTAGTGAGAGTTGTGGGAGAGAGACGGGTGGCGGTCAAACCGATGGCTCGCCTCCCGATGAGCCTGCGCACCGGACTGTTGGCATGCATACCGTCGTTTCACACAGCTACTAGCACACCTCCCGATGACACTGCGCAGCGAGCACGCCTCCTTCAATTCACACACTTGCACGCACGCCTCTCGGTCTGCCTGCATGGCGGACTGCCCGCATGCGTCCCGTCAACTCATGCCTGCTCGCACGGCACACGGTTCATGTGGCGGCACATATATTGTTTTTCTATTTGGATGATTAATGATACCTCTTTATTGCTTAACTAAAGCATGGGACATATCCATTGTTGGTCTAACGCTCACGGTTCAAATAAATAATCCGTTTGGGATATTGGTTCCCAATTATTAATAATCTCCCATTTATAATTAGATAAAGATTACATCAAAACTGGTCTCAAATTTGACAAAAAAAGTACAATGCCACTTTGTGTTGGTGTCCATATGACAACACGATAAGTTTCATGAACTTCAAATAAGTTTTGGATGTACTAGAATTTCAAAATCAAGATTCTCAATGTTTGAAATTTGTTGCATGGGGAGTAAACATGCACCCAGTGAGACACATGTGATTTTTGCAATCCATTTAGGTGCACTGTCACGTGTGCATCTAGCTCAGATTTGATTTTTGCACATTATACCCGTAGAAAATCAATTGATTAATATACTAAAACGTCTTAATGATCTTTGTTTTTTTCGAAATTAAAACGTCCCTCCATTGGTAACATATGTTCACCATGGGATAATTAATTTAACATGCATCATAGTTGCTGTGGATTCGCGGTGTGTGTGTGGGTGTGTGCGTCTGGGGGTGGCGGGTGGCTCATAGTACACTACGAGTTGTGAGCCGCCGTGTGGGTTGGCCGTTTTGTTAGGAAGGCCGGTGCCACATCAAAGTCGTGAATTCGTTATTTAAAACATTACACAACCCTTTCATACATACATGTTTTGGCCACATGCAGTCGATGGTTGTCCTACACGACACGTGATACTTGCGTGTGACGCTTTCTGTGGGCTCATGAGGTCATCGTCCATCACTTTGACGAATAGCTGGCAGTGAGGTTAATTTGACCAACAAGGTACAATCTTTTTTGTTTGTGTTATGGTGGTATATAGTACTTGTCGAAGAGGTGGGAGGGGACTAGCATATATACTATACATACACGTCCGTGAACAAGTACACATCACTCAGTGTTGGGACTTTTTGGTTTCCGAGGCACGTGCCACATCAAAGTTGTGAAATTGGCTATTCAAACATCACACAATACCTCTTTGGGCCACATGCATGCACGCGGTGGTTATCCTAGCTAGGACACTCACGTGTGATGCTTCCATCTGTGGGCCCACGAGGCCATCGTCGATGCATGCATGCATCACTTTTACCTACATCGGGAGAGGTTAATTAATTTCACCATCGATGAGGATTCTTTTGGGTTCTACATATTATGGTAGGAGCATATAGTATGCGTCAAAGAGGGAGGAAGGGGACCATCATATGTAGTACACTTCATGAACCTCGCTCTATGTGGATGCATGGTTTACGGGTTTTGACACAAGTGGCACATCAAAGTTGTGCACTTTGGGTACATATATATATGTCAGGACCACATGCAAAACGATGGTGGTTGCCCTCTCGCACCCACTTAAGCGGTTATCATCGATATCGATGCTTTCCATCTGTGGGCCCGCTTGGTCCATCACTAGTTTTTGCCTGACAACGAGAGAGGTTAATTTGACATAGGAGGGGATTATTTTTTTGCTTGTAATATGGTATATATAGGTCATGCTCTGGGATGACATACATGATACGGTTTGAGCACACACACATGCATGTGTACGCATGAATCCCTCCCATCGAGTCGAAGTGGCTAGTACAACGACACGTCATGAACCGATCTCACTGTGTGTGGGGAGTGTACGATTTTAGACGCACGCGCCACATCAATGTTGTGAAATGGTATTCAAACATGCATGCACGCATCACCTCCATACATATGCATGTAGTGGTTGCCTTCAAACGGTACACTCCCTCGTGTCGTTATCGATGACAAGACTATGGACATCCATGATTATCTTGACCAACAACAAGATTGGTTACCATGGCTGATTCTTCATTTGGTTCGTGTTATCGTAGTATAAGTCATGGTGAGATTCAGACCTAATTAAGTTTGAGCGCATATACTATGCATGCATGCATGCATGAATTCCCGTCGTTAGCTTGAAGTGTGGTGTAACATACATATGCATTGTCAAGCTAACCCTCATTCGGTGTGGGGATTTCTAGTTCGAAATCATGCTGCCACATCAAAGTTGTTCCATGGTGTACTAAAAAACACACCTCTCCATACATATGTTTGGGCCACACGCATGTAGTGGTTTTCTTCGGGGACTAGCTACTTGCGTGATTATTGGCGAGCTAGCCCATCTCCGGGGTCGCATGGATGGCCATCACTTTGACCAACAACAAGAGAGAGGTTGTACGACCAAGGTGGATTATTCTTGGTCGGTTTTATGATCCATCTTGGTGAGATATGCCTCTCTGGCCCACCAACTAAAAGTGTGTGTGGGGGGGGGGGCTGCTACTTCGTACTTTGCTTGGTGAACCTCGGTTGGGGGGGCATGCATTCATAGCTTAGGATTCCCTTCGTGCCGACACGAGAGGGGGCTGCTAGCTACTTTGCACTCTGCTAGGTGAACCTCGGTTGGGGGGGGGGGCATGCATTCATAGCTTAGGATTCCGTTCGTGCCGACGTGAGGGAGGGGGGCTGCTAGCTACTTCGCACTTTGCTAGGTGAACCTCGGCTGGGGGGGGGAGGGGGCATGCATTCATAGCTTAGGATTCCCTTCATGCCGACACAAGGGGTGGGGGTGGGGGCAAGCAATACCGTGCGCTTTGGGAGATAGGTGCCACATTGGAGTTGCATGTGGTATTTGAAAATCAAACCACCCTTTTCATACATAAATTTGGTCCACATGCAAGTGTGTTCGTGTTCTGACCCTCTCGCGCGTCATTTTTCACCAAATTTATGAACATTAGTCAAGTTGGATGACGCAACAGACATAGTTCACTCAAACTAACGATGTGCATTGGGCTCCATGAGGCTTCCCCTCTCAAAAATATCTACCCGCCTACAACTTTTTTCTGTTTGATAACACACGATCATTGTGTTTCGACCGTGTGGGATGTTTCTTGTTCCCAATCCAGCCTGCATCCCTCAAAAACATCTGCCTGCCTCAAGGGTTTTTCTGTTTCATAACACATGGTTGTTTTCTTCGGACTGTGTGCGATGCACCATCATCAAAATTTTCAATAGCCCCGGCATTTCACTCCCGCATTTGACTCCCGCGTAGTAAATTTTTTAGTAACCGCGTCATTTCCTCAAACACACCCCCTGCCCCCCTCCACACACACACACCAAAACCTCCTCGGGCATGCGCGCGCACACACACACCCTCCCTTGCTTGAAACCCTAGCAAGGTCCCCCCCGCCACCACCGCAAGGCCTCCATTGTCAACATTTGCCGGTTAGCCCGTGCAGCTTACCCACCGATCTCCATACCCAGGGCGCCCTGAGTTTCTTAGATGACGCCTGCCAAATGCCCCCTTTCCCACAGGTCCCCATCCCCACCCCCACTCTAGAGCATCGCACCCTAAGCCCGGTTACGTTTCCTGTGGAGCTCAAGGAGCGACTAGCCCAAAAGAGGTGTATCACGGTCTCTTCGGTCGACGTCGCCGAGGAAGCTGACGACCATTACTAGCAGCAGGCACTCAAGCAGCGGGCTAGAGTATGCGGGCATGTCTCGGTCGCCGGCTACGACATCGAGGTCATCGGCAGCGATGACCTGAGGCAGGCTATGTCAGAGGTTAAGTGGCCCACCCCCAACCCCTCGGGTTCAACCGCCGTCGATCTCATCCATGGCCCTGCCGTTGATCTCCTCTAGCCCGTTGTCAACAATTTGCCATCCTACATCACCATTAAGCCCCTTTTGTCATTTCTAAATGACACGTTCTGCGATGCTGGCTTGGGATCCACAACTTCCAATTCAGACCTCATCGACGGTGACCACGAGGAGGGCACCCTCTCTGGCTCTTCCAAGGGGAAAGCGCCCGTCTGCGACATCAGGGAAGGCACCCTACAACCATGCTCTTCCAAGGGGAAGGAGCCCATCTGCGACAACATGGAGCACATCCATGGTCCGTGCTCTTCCCACGGGAGCGATCCCATCTATGACAAGTGAGGAAGCCCATGATTTGTTTTACCGTGCCTCTTCACAGGGGGAAACCCATGATTTGTTTTGCCGAGTCCCTTTCATAGTGTAGTGAGAATATGTCCGGTTTTAATTGCTATATCTGGTTGTTTGCAGTATGTGATACGTCCATTTTGCATCATGTTTTCTTTCTGTTATTTATAATGTTTTTATCCATAATAATGCTTTTTGGAGTAATTCTAATGCCTTTTCTCCCATAATATGCAAGGTATACACAAAGAGGGAGAATTCCGGCAGCTGGAAATCTGGACCTGGAAAAGCTACGTCAGGCCACCTATTCTGCACAAATCCAAACAAGCTGAAACGTCACGGAGATTTTTATCAAATATATGTAGAATATTGGAGCAAATAACTACCAGAGGGGGCCCACCAGGTGGGTACAACCCACCTGGGCGCGCCAGGGAGCCCAGGCGCGCCTTGGTGGGTTGTGCTCACCCAGGCCCACGGGCGGTGCCCATCTTGTGGTATATAAGTCATTTTGACCTAGAAAAAAAATCAGGAGAGGACTTTCGGGATGGAGCGCCGCCGTCTCGAGGCGGAACTTGGGCAGGAGCACTTTTGCCCTCCGGCAGAGCGATTCGGCCGGGGAACTTCCCTCCAGGAGGGGGAAATCATCGTCATCATCATCACCAACAACTCTCCCATCTTAGGGAGGGAAATCTCCATTAACATCTTCAACAACACCATCTCCTCCCAAACCTAGTTCATCTCTTGTGTTCAATCTTGTTACCGGAACTATAGATTGGTGCTTGTGGGTGACTAGTAGTGTTGATTACATCTCATAGTTGATTACTATATGGATTATTTGGTGGAAAATTATATGTTCAGATCCAATATGCTATTTAATACACCTCTGATCTTAAGCATGATTATCATTTGTGAGTAGTTACTTTTGTTCTTGAGGTCACGGGAGAAATCATGTTGCAAGTAATCATGTGAACTTGATATGTGTTCGATATTTTGATAGTATGTATGTTGTGATTCCTTTAGTGGTGTCATGTGAACGTCGACTACATGACACTTCACAATATTTGGGCCTAAGGGAACGCATTGTGGAGTAGCAATTAGATGATGGGTTGCGAGAGTGATAGAAGCTTAAACCCTAGTTTAAGAGCTATTCCGTAAGGGACCGATTGGATCCAAAAGTTTAATGCTATGGTTAGAATTTATTCTTAATATTTTTCTCGTAGTTGCGGATGCTTGCGGGAGGGTTAATCATAAGTAGGAGGTTTGTTCAAGTAAGAACATCACCTAATCACCGGTCCACCCACATATAAATTATCAAAGTACCGAACACGAATAAAGCCAACATGATGAAAATCCCGTGTACCCTCAAGAGCGCTTTGCTTATCATAAGAGACCGTTTTGGTCAGTCCTTTGCCTCAAAAGGATTGGGCTACCTTTTTGCACTTTTGTTACTACTATCGTTACTTGCTTGTTACAAATTATCTTGCTATCAAACTACTCTGTTACTTACAATTTTAGCACTTGCAGACATCACCTTGCTCAAAACCACTTGTCATTTCCTTCTACTCCTCATTGGGTTCGATACTCTTACTTATAGAAAAGAGATAAAATTGATCTTCTATACTTGTGGTTCATCAAAGCTATTTTCTGGCGCCGTTGCCGGGGAGTGAAGCACCTTTGGTAAGTGGAATTTGCTAAGGAAACATTTATATAGTGCGCTGAAATTTATTGTCACCTATTACCGTGGAAAACAATCCTTTTAGAGGTTTGTTCGGTGTATCTTCACCTCGACCGGGACCACAATTAACTACCCCTCAACCTACTGCACCTACTGAAAATATTTAGTATGAAATTCCTTCGGGTATCATAGAACAACTTCTAGCTAATCCTTATGCAGGAGATGGAACTGAACATCCTGATATGCACTTGATATATGTAGAACAAATTTGTGGATTGTTCAAGCTTGCAGGTTTACTCGGAGATGAAGTTATGAAAAAGGTTTTCCCTTTATCTTTGAAGGGAAAAGCACTGGCATGGTATAGGCTATGCGATGATATTGGATCTTGGAATTGGAATCTTTGAAATTGGAGTTCCATCAACAAAAATAATCATATGCATCTAGTTCATCGTGATCAAAATTATATATTTAATTTTTGGCCTCGTGAAGGAGAAAGTATCGCTCTAGCTTGGGGGAGGCTTAAGTCAATGTTACATTCATGCCCCAATCATGAGCTCTCAAGAGAAATTATTATCCAGAACTTTTATGCTCGGCTTTCTCGTAGTGATCAAACCATGCTCGATACTTCTTGTGCTGGTTCTTTTATGAAGAAGACTATTGAATTCCGGTGGGATATTTCGGAAAGAATTAAACACAACTTTGAAGATTGGGAACTCGACGAAGGTAAAGAGTCAAGTAATAAACTTAAGTATGATTGTGTTAAATCTTTTATGGATACCGATGCTTTCAAAAGTTTAGCACTAAATATGGACTTGACTCTGAGATAGTAGCCTACTTTTGTGAATAATTTACTACTCATGTTGATCTCCCTAAGGAGAAGTGGTTTAAATATCACCCACCTATTAAAGAAGAAATTAAAGAACATGAGCCAGTTAAAGAAGAAACTATACTTTACAATGTTGATCCAGTTGTTCCTTCTGCTTATATTGAGAAACCACCTTTCCCTGTTAGGATAAAGGAGCATGCTAAAGTTTCAACTATGGTTAACAATAGCTATATTAGAACACCTAAACCTGATGAACAAATTAAAGTAGAACCTAGTATTGCTATGGTTAAAGATCTCTTGGAAGAAGATATGGATGGGCATCTTATTTACTTCTGTGAAGAAGCTGCTAGAATTGCCAAACCTGATAAAAAGGATAAACATAGACATGTTGTTGGCATGCCCGTTGTCTCAGTTAAAATAGGAGATCATTGTTATCATGGTTTATGTGACAAAGGTGCTAGTGTGAGTGCTATTCCTTACACCTTATATCAAGAAATTATGAATGACATAGCACGCGTAGAGATAGAAGACATAGATGTTACTATTAAACTTGCTAATAGAGACACTATATCACCAATTGGGATTGTTAGAGATGTTGAAGTCTTGTGTGGGAAAATAAAAATACCCTGCTGATTTTCTTGTTCTTGGTTCCCCACAAGATGACTTTTGTTCCATTATCTTTGGCAGACCTTTCTTGAACACCGTTCATGCTAAAATTGACTGTGAGAAGCAAACTATCGATTAGTTTTGGTGACGAGTCTCATGAGTTTAAAGTTTAGTAGAAAGCTTCATGAAAAAAAATTGCCTAATAGAATTGAATTAATTGGTCTTGCTTCTATTGCTATGCCTCCTACTGATCCTTTAGAACAATATTTGCTAGACCATGAAAATGATTTACATATGCATTAAAGAAATGAAATAGATAAGATTTTCTTCGAACAACGTCCTCTGCTTAAACACAATTTTCCTATTGAAACTCTAGCAGGTCCTCCGCCACCTAAAGATGATCCCGTGTTCGAATTAAAACAATTGCGAGACACTTTGAGATATGCTTATCTTGATGAAAAGAAGATATATCATGTTATTATTAGTGCTAACCTTTCAGAACATAAAGAAGAAAGATTATTGAAAGTTCTAAGGAAGCACCGTGCTGCTATTGGATATACTCTTGATGATTTAAAGGGCATTAGTCCCACTTTATGTCAGCACAGAATTAATATGGAACCTGATGCTAAACCCGTTGTTGATCACCAATGTCGGTTAAATCCAAAAATGAAGGAAGTGGTAAGAACATAAATCTTAAAACTTCTGGAAGCAGGTATAATCTATCCCATAGCTGATAGTAGATGGGTAAGTCCTGTTCATTGTCTCCCCAAAAAAGGAGGTATAATTGTTGTTCCTAATGATAAGAATGAACTTATTCCACAAAGAATTGTTACAGGCTATAGAATGGTAATTGATTTTAGAAAATTAAACAAAGCAACTAGAAAAGATCATTACCCTCTGCCTTTTATTGATCACTAGCAAACATGCTCGTGCGTTGCACCGGAGGATACACATTATATGACCCCAAAAACGGGCAAGGAAAAAAATGTAAAATGTTTTTTCATAAATTCAAAATTTTCAAGAATTGTTCAGAATTGTTTAGATTTTGAAAAAATGTTTGATATTAAAAAAATCATCATTTAAAAAAAATCACATTTTTGAAATTTTGTTCATGTTTAGAAATTCGAAATTCCAAAAAAAGTTCGAAATTAGAAATTTTGTTCATCTTTTCAAAAGTTGTTCAGGTTTTAAAAAAATCAAATATTGAACAAAAATGCTCACTGTGTATAAGTTTTTTTCATCTTGTATGGAAATTTTGTTCAACATGCATTTGAAAAAAGTTCATCATTTATTTTAGAAATGTTCAGTGTTTATTTAAATATGGTTAACCATATACTAAGAAATTGTTCAGTGTGTAGTTTATTTTTTAAAATAAAATTGTTCGCATTTCAAAAACAATAGGTCAGAATTCTATTTTTCCCATAATTTCAAAAAATGTTCACATTTTTTGGAAAACACTTTGCATTTTTTAGTTTGTGTACATACTTTTCAAAAAAAAAATCACGCTATTATTACATTTTTGAAATTTGTCCATGGCTTTCAAACATTTGTTCGTTTTTTTGAATAATTATTGTTTGTGCTGCTTCTTAGTAATCCGCTATTGTTAGCTTGGGTGGTTAGCCTCGCTACTATCGAGCATGATTTTTCATATTTCTTTCTAAGCTTAGAAATTGGGTCGGCCCGTTTGTACGTGTTGTAGTTAAAACTGGTGTTCCTTATTGGGCTGGCTTGTTTGCACGTGTCCTAGTCAAAACTGACGTTCGATATCTTTCCATCGATAAAACTGTTGTTCGGTCGCTAAGCACGACGTACGAAGTTATGTAAAAAACATTTGACCAAAAAAATAGAGAAACAATCCTCCCTTTAATATTAGGTATAGAAATGCTTGAAAGATTATCTAAGCACACACATTTTTGCTTCCTTGATGGATATTCTGGTTTTTCAAAAATACCTGTTTCTCAACCTGATCAAGAAAAGACCACTTTTACTTGTCCCTTTGGAACCTATGCTTATGGACGTATGCCTTTCGGTTTATGTAGTGCACCTGCTACCTTTCAAAGATGTATGACTGCTATATTCTTTGACTTCTGTAAAAAGATTGTTGAGGTTTTCATGGATGATTTTTCTGTTTATGGGAAGTCTTTTGATGATTGTTTAAGCAAATCTTGATCGAGTTTTGCCGAGATGTGAGCAAACAAATGTTGTCTTCAATTGGGAGAAGTGCCACTTTATGGTTAATGAAGGCATTGTCTTGGGTCATAAAATTTCTAAAAGAGGTATTGAAGTGGACAAAGCTAAGGTTGATGCAATTGACAAAATGCCATGTCATAAAGATATAAAAGGTATTCGTAGTTTCTTAGGTCATGCTGGTTTATATAGGAGATTTATCAAATACTTCTCTACAATTACTAGGCCTCTTATGAATCTTTTGTAAAAGGATATTCCCTTTGTTTTTTATGGTGATTGTTTAGAAGCCTTTGAAACACTCAGGAAAGCCTTCATTTCTGCACCTATCATTCAACCACTTGATTGGAACTTGCCTTTTGAAATTATGTGTGATGCTAGTGATTATGCTGTTGGTGCTGTTCTAGGTCAAAGAGTTGATAAGAAACTAAATGTTATTCTTTATGGTAGTAAAACTCTAGACAGTGCTCAACGAAACTATGCTACTACTGAAAAAGAATTCTTGGCAGTTGTGTTTGCTTGTGATAAATTTAGACCTTATATTGTTGATTCCAAAGTAATTGTTCACACCAATCATGTTGCTATTAAATATCTTATGGAAAAGAAAGATGCTAAACCTAGATTTATTCTATGGGTTCTCTCGTTACAAGAATTTGATTTACATATCATTGATAGAAAAGGAGCTGAGAACCCCGTAGCTGATAATTTATCTAGGCTTGAAAATGTGCCTGATGACCCACTACCTATTGATGATAGTTTTCCTGATGAGTAGTTGGTTGCAATAAATGTTGCTCATAATACTCCTTGGTATGCTGACTATGCAAATTACATTGTTGCTAAATATTTACCACCTTGCTTTACATATCAACAAAAGAAAAAATTCTTCTATGATTTAAGACACTACTTTGGGGACGACCTACTTATTTATAAGTAAGGAGTAGATGGTATTATTAGATGTTGTGTACCTGAGCATGAAGAGGGACAAATCCTATGGAAATGTCATTCCAAAGCTTATGGAGGGCATCATGCTGGATATAGAACTGCTCACAAGGTATTGCAATCTGGATTTTATTGGCCTACTCTCTTCAAGGATGCATGTAAGTTTTTTTATCTTGTGATGAATGTCAAGGAATAGGTAATATCGGTAAGCGTCAAGAAGTGCCTGTGAATTGTTCACTTGCTGTTGAACAATTTGATGTTTGGGGATTTGATTACGTGGGACCTTTTCCTTCCTCTAATGGGTATACACATATTTTGGTTACTGTTGATTATGTTACTAAATGGGTAGAAGCCATTCCAACCAGTAGCGCTGATCACAACACCTCTATTAAAATGCTTAAGGAAGATATTTTCCCAAGGTTTGGAGTCCCTAGATATTTAATGACTGATGGTGGTTCACACTTTATTCATGGTGCTTTTCGTAAAATGGTTGCCAAGTATGATGTTAACCATAAAATTGCATCACATTATCATCCTCAGTCTAGTGGTCAAGTTGAACTTAGCAATAGAGAAATAAAATTAATTTTGCAAAAGACTGTGAATAGGTCCAGGAAGAATTGGTCTAAGAAATTAGATGATGCACTATGGGCTTATAGAATAGCATACAAAAATCCTATGGGTGTGTCTCCTTATGAAATGGTTTACGGAAAAGCTTGTCATTTGCCTCTTGAGTTAGAACATAAAGCATATTGGGCCATCAAAGAGCTGAACTATGATTTCAAACTTGCTGGTGAAAAGAGGTTATTTGATATTAGCTCATTTGATGAATGGAGAACCCAAGCTTATGAAAATGCAAAATTATTCAAAGAAAAAGTTAAAAGATGGCATGACAAAAGAATCCAAAAACGTGAGTTTAAAGTCGGAGAATATGTTCTTTTGTACAACTCTCATTTCAAATTCTTTGCAGGAAAACTTCTCTCAAAATGGGAAGGCCCCTACGTTATCGAGGAGGTTTATCAGTCTGGAGCCATCAAAATAAATAATGCCGAAGGTACTAATCCGAAGGTTGTCAATGGGAAACGAATAGAACATTATATCTCAGGTACACCCATTAATGTTGAAAGTAATATTATCCAAACTATGACACCTGAAGAACACATAAAAGAGTCCTTCCGGAACACTCCAGAATCGTGAAAGTAAGGAGTTACGTGATACGGTAAGTAAAATTACTCCGAAAAATCCGCAAAAATATTTTTTGTCAGTTTTGGAATATTAGATAAAATAGGAAAATAAGAAACTATCGGGAAGCGTACCCTGGTGGGCACAAGACTCTAGGGCACGCCAGGCAAGCTTGGCTGCCTGGCGCGCCCAGGTGGGTTGTGCCCACTTGGGACACCTTCCGGACTCCTTTTTTCTTCTGTTTAATTGTCCCCCAAGAAAAAAATATACTTCTCGAACCTGTTAACCATCGTATCGCGAAGAAATCATTTGTTCTCTTTATTTTTTAGCCAGATCTGTCGAGCCAGGCATCATGTCTTCCTCACCGTCCAACAACGGAGAAGAAGACGTAGAGGTAGTTCAGGAGGATTTAAGAAGAGAGGAAGCTGAATAAGTTGCTATGGAGGAAGAGGAGGAAAATCCTTTTGGGGTTCACTCTTTGGCCTCTGAGAGAGGGACATTGGCTAGCATCTCCACTCGTCTGAATCCTCATAAAGCTATGACACCGTCAAATAATCAAGAGAGTCTCGAAGTGCAAGAAGAAACCCCACCAAGAAGGCCTTTACACAGGTTACATCGTAACAATTTTCCCAATTTGAGTCATAACTATGGGTTCGAGAATACTCGTAGGCACATACCGTCCAATTGGGACATATCTCGGCCAAGAGAAAATAGTGCATGAGCAAACCTTTGGGGCCTGGAAAATAAACACATAATGGCAAAAGTGAAGAAAAACGGTGAATTAATTCATCAAGCCCTTCGGGAGATTCAAGGCTTGAAGGATCTACTCATGGTTATATTGGAAGCTATCGCTTCACCACCACCACCATCTTCATCGCCAAAATAGAATTGAGTATCGGGTATGGGCACTCCCCTTAACTTCCGCCAAGCTTGAGGGAGGTGCCCCGGTATCGTATCATCCAACTATATTTTTGGCTTTACTTATTTTAGTTGAATCTTTTGCTTTAGATGAATAAAGTTTAGTTTGATCCTTTCTTTTTCAGAGTTTGCTTAGTGATCTATCCTTGTAATCATGTGCGAGATATGTAATAAAGTTTAGTTTGAGTTTTTGCTTTCTTTACTTTCATGTTGCAAATAAAGTAAAAAAGGGGTGAAAGGAAATAAATAAAAGAAAGGAAATAAATAAAAAAGATCATATACTAATCTTATGGTAGGTGATGACACCACATAAGGAAAAGTACAAGTAGAAAATTTTATTAGAGATTGACAAACATAGCATTAGTCAATGATGCAACTCATGAAAGAATTAATAAGGGAAGAGAAGAATCACATATAAATATACTATCCTAGAAATCTTTTGTAATTGTGAGCCCTCATCAAAATATTATATGCCAAAATTGTTGAGTTGGACAAGGAAGACAACTTAATGGTTTATGCTTGTTTATATTCACATAGAAGTCATATTGTCATGGATCCTTTAGCATGTGGTGCTTGCCCCTATCTTTGCTAGCCAAAAACTCCGCACTAAGTAGAGATACTACTTGTGCATCCAAAAACCCTTAAACCCAAATCTTATTTTCAAGTGTCCACCATACCTACATAGGGATTGAGCAAGATCCCTCAAGTAAGTTGTCATTGGTGCAAAAATTCAATAAAAATTTCTTCTAAAAGTGTGAGATCATTTAGTGTAAGAGAAAATTGAGCGTTACACGACCTTGTGATGGTGAAGAATAAAAGCGACAGACTGCATAATAAAGGTCGCTACCATAAAGGGGCAATGCAACATGATGTTCTTTTGCACTAAGGGGTTGAGCAATTAAACAAATAAGCGCATGGCAACCTCTACTTCCCTCTGTGAAGGGCCTATATTTTATGTATTTACTTTTATGCAAAGAGTCAAAGTTTTCCTTCTACTCCTTTTTATTTTCTCCTTTGGCAAGCATCATGTGGTGAGGAAAGATCTAGGCACATATATGTCCAGTTGAATATAGATAGCATGAGTTATTATTGTTTACATCACCCTTGAGGTGAATATGTTGGGAGGTGAAACTATAAGCCCCTATCTTTCTATATGACCGGTTGAAGCGTTTTGCTCATGTGTACGCGGTGAGTGTTAGCAATCATAGAAGACTATATGATGGTTGAGTATGTGGACTTGCCTAAAGGCTCCGATACATGACCCTTCCTGAAAAGATGATGAATTGTAGTTGCAAAGTTGGCTGGGAACATAGTTTGTTGGTTTTTAATAGTGTTTTTGCTTTATACTTCAACAGTGTGATGAATTGTCACTTGTTCATGAGAAGTCTATGATAAAAGTTTTATGTTTAAGTTTGTTGTTGTTATAATAATGAACATGATGCTTCTATGTCCGTATTTTGTTTTTATCGACACCTCTCTCTCTAAGCATGTGAACATGTTTTTCAATTTTGGTTTTCGCTTGAGGACAAGCAAGGTCTAATCTTGTTCATAAGGTATAAACTTGCGGGCATCCTTGAAGAGAGTAGGCCAATAAAATCCAGACTGCAATACCTTATGAGCAGTTCTATCTCCAGCATGATGCCCTCCATAAGCTTCGGAGTGACATTTCCGTAGGATTTGTCCCTGTTCATACTCAGGTACACAACGTCTAATAATACCATCTACTCCTTTATAAAGATGTGGGTCATACCAAAAGTAATGTCCTAAATCATAGACGAATTTTTTTCTTTTGTTGGTATGTAAAGCTAGGTGGTAAATATTTAGCAACAATGTAATTAGCAAAGTCAGCATACCAAGGATTATTGTGAGAAACATTTATTGCAACTAACTGCTCATCAGGAAAACTATCATCAATAGGTAGTGGGTCATCAAGAACATTTTCAAGCCTAGATAAATTATCAACTACTGGGTTCTCAGCTCCTTTTCTATCAATGATATGTAAATCAAATTCTTGTAACAAGGGAACCCATCGAGTAAGTCTAGGTTTAGCATCTTTCTTTTCCATAAGATATTTAATAGAAGCATGGTCTGTGTGAATAATTACTTTGGAATCAACTAAGGTCTAAACTTATCATAAGCAAACACCACTGCTAAGAATTCTTTTTCAGTAGTAGAATAGCTCCTTTGAGCACTTTCTAGAGTTTTACTAGCATAATGAATTACATTAAGTTTCTTATCAACTCTTTGTCCTAGAATAGCACCAACAACATAATCACTAGCATCACGCATAATTTCAAAAGGCACGTTCCAATCAGGTGGTTGAACAATAGGTGCAGAAATTAAGGCTTTCTTGAGTGTTTCAAAGGCTTCTAAACAATCATCATCAAAAACAAAGGGAATATCCTTTTGCAAGAGACTAGTGAGAGGCCTAGAAATTTTAGGTAAGTCTTTGTTAAATCTCCTATAAAACCAGCATGACCTAAGAAACTACGAATACCTTTTACATATTTAGTACATGGCATTTCTCAATTGCATCAACCTTAGCTTTGTCCACTTCAATACCTCTTTTAGAAATTTTATGACCCAAGACAATGCCTTCATTAACCATAAAGTGGCACTTCTCCCAATTCAATTCAAGACAAGACTTGTTTGTTCACATCTCTGCCAAACTCGATCAAGATTGCTTAAACAATCATCAAAAGACTTCCCATAAACAGAAAAGTCATCCATGAAAACCTCAACAATATTTTCACAAAAGTCGGATAATATAGCAGTCATACATCTTTGAAAGGTATCAGGTGCATTACTTAAATCGAAAGTCATATGTCTATAAGCATAGGTTCCCAAAGGACAAATAAAAGTGGTCTTTTCTTGATCAGGTTGAGAAACAGGTATTTGTGAAAAGCCTGAATATCCATCATGGAAGCAAAAGTGTGTGTGCTTAGATAATCTTTCAAGCATTTGATCAATTAAAGGCAAAGGGTAATGATCTTTTCTAGTTGCTTTGTTCAATTTTCTAAAATCTATTACAATTCTATAGCCTGTAACAACTCTTTTTGGATTAAGTTCATTCTTATCATTAGGAACAACAGTTATACCTCCTTTCTTAGGAACACAATGAACATGACATACCCATCTACTATCATCTATAGGATAGACTATACCTGCTTCCAGAAGTTTTAATATTTCCGTTCTTACCACTTCTTTTACCTTCAGATTTCACCGACGTTGGTGATGAACAATGGGTTTAGAGTCAAGTTCCATATTAATTTTGTGCTGATATAGAGTGGGGCTAATGCCCTTTAAATCATCAAGAGTATATCCAATAGCAGCTCGGTGCTTCCTCAGAACTTTCAATAATCTTTCTTCTTCATGTACTGAAAGGTTAGCACTAATAATAACATGATATATTTTCTTTTCATCAAGATAAGCATATTTTAAAGTGTCTGGCAATTGTTTTAATTCAAACACAGGATCACCTTTAGGTGGAGGAGGACCTCCTAGAGTTTTAATTGGCAAATTGTGTTTAAGCAGTGGACGTTGTTCAAAGATAATTTTATCTATGTCATTTCTTTCATGCATATGTAAATCATTTCCATGGTCTAGCAAATATTGTTCTAAAGGATCAGTAGGTGGAAAAACAATAGAAGCAAGACCAATTGATTCATCCTTACTAGGCAATTATTTCTCATGAAGCTTTCTACTAAACTTGGAAAAAATAAACTCATGAGACTCATCGCCAAAACTAACACCGACAGTTTGTTTCTCACAAACTATCTTAGCATTAACGATGTTCAAGAAAGGTCTACCAAAGATAATGGGACAAAAGTCATCTTGTGGGGAACCAAGAACAAGAAAATTAGTAGGGTATTTTATTTTCCCACACAAGACTTCAACATCTCTAACAATCCCAATCGGAGATATAATGTCTCTATTAGCAAGTTTAATAGTAACATCTATGTCTTCTATTTTTGCGGGTGCTATGTCATTCATAATTTCTTGATATAATGTGTAAGGAATATCACTCACACTAGCACCTATGTCACATAAACCATGATAATATTGATCTCCTATTTTAACTAGATGACAAGCATGCCAACAACAGGTCTATGTTTGTCGTTTTTATCAGGTTTGGCAATTATAGCAGCTTCTTCTTAGAAGTAAATAACATGCCCATCCATATCTTCTTCTAAGAGATCTTTAACCATAGCAATACTAGGTTCTACTTTAATTTGTTCATCGGGTTTAGGTGTTCTAATATAGCTTTTGTTAACCACAGTTGAAACTTTAGCATGTTCCTTTGTCCTAACAGGGAAAGGTGGTTTCTCAATAAAAGTAGAAAGAACAACTGCATCAACATTATAAAGTATAGTTTCTTCTTTAACTGGTGCCGGTTCTTTAGTTTCTTCTTTAATAGGTGGGTGACATTTAAACCACTTCTCTTTAGGGAGTTCAACATGAGTAGCAAATGATTCACAAAAGGAGGCTACTATCTCAGAGTCAAGTCCATATTTAGTGCTAAACTTTTGAAAAGCATCAGCATCCATAAAATATTTAACACAATCATACTTAATTTTAATACCTGACTCTTTACCTTCGTCGAGTTCCTAAACTTCAGAGTTGCGTTTAATTCTTTCCAAAAGATCCCACCGCAACTCAATAGTCTTCTTCATAAAAGAACCAACATAAGAAGTATTAAGCATGGTTTGATCATTACAAGAAAGCCGAGCATAAAAATTATGGATATTAATTTCTCTTGAGAGCTCAATATTGGGGCATGAATATAACATTGACTTAAGACTCCCCAAGCTAGAGCGACACTTTCTCCTTCACGAGGCCAAAAGTTTTGGTGGAATTCCTATCATGATGAACTAGATGCATAGGATTTTTGGTGGAACTCCAATTTCAAACGATTTCAATTCCATGATCCAATATCATCGCATAGCCTATACCATGCCAATGCTTTTACCTTCAAAGATAAAAGGAAAACCTTTTTCATCACTTCATTTCTGGGTAAAATTGCAAGCTTAAACAATCCACCAATTTGTTCCACATATATCAAGTGCATATCAGGATGTTCGGTTCCATCTCCTGCATAAGGATTAGCTAGCAGTTGTTCTATCATAGCCAAAGGAATTTCATATTCAATATTTTTAGTAGGTGCAGTAGGTTAAGGGGTAGCTAATTACGGTTCCGGACGAGGTGAAGATACCCCAAACAAACCCCCCAAAGGATTGTTTTCCATAGTAACAAGTGACAATAAATGTCAACACACTATATAAATGTTTCCTTACCAAAGGCGCTTCACTCCCCGGCAACGGCACCAGAAAATAGCCTTGATGACCCGCAAGTATAGGGGATCAATTTTAGCTCTTTTCAATAAGTAAGAGTGTCGAACCCAACGAGGAGCAGAAGGAAATGACAAGTGGTTTCAGCAAGGTAATCACCACGAGTGCTGAAATTGTAAGTAGCAGAGTAGTTTGATAGCAATATAATTTGTAACGAGCAAGTAATGGTAGTAGTAACAAAAGTGCAGCAAGGTAGCCCAATCCTTTTGAGGCAAAGGACAGGCCAAAACGGTCTCTTATGATAAGCCAAGCGTTCTTGAGGGTACACGGGAATTTCATCTAGTCACTTTCGTCATGTTGGCTAGATTTGTGTTCGCTAGTTTGATAGTTTGATATGTGGGTGGACCGGTGCTTAGGTGCTGTTCTTACTTGAACAAACCTCCTACTTATTATTAACCCTCTTGCAACCATCCGCAACTAAGACAAAAGTATTAAGAATAAATTCTAACCATAGCATTAAACTTTTGGATCCAATTGGTCCCTTACGGAATAGCGCATAAACTGGGGTTTAAGCTTCTTTCACTCTCGCAACCCATCTTCTAATTGCTACTCCACAATGCATTCCCTTAGGCCCAAATATGGTGAAGTGTCATGTAGTCGACGTTCACACGACATCACTAAGGGAATCACAACATACATACTATCAAAATATCGAACACATATCAAGTTCGCATGATTACTTGCAACATGATTTCTCCCGTGACGTCCAGAACAAAAGTAACTACTCACGAATGATAAACATGCTCAAGATCACAGGGGTATTAAATAGCATATTGGATCTAAACATATAATCTTCCACCAAATAAACCATATAGTAATCAACTACAAGATGTAATCAACACTACTAATCACCCACAAGCACCAATCTATAGTTCCGGTAACAAGATTGAACATAAGAGATGAACTAGGGTTTGAGATGAGATGGTGCTGTTGAAGATGTTGATGGAGATTTCCCTCCCCAAGATGGGAGAGCTGTTGGTGATGATAATGACGATGATTTCCCCCTCCGGGAGGGAAGTTCCCACGGCGGAATCGATCTGCCGGAGGGCAAAAGTGCTCCTTCCCAAGTTCTGCATCGAGGCAGCGGCGCTCCATGCCGAAAGTCCTCTCCTTATTTTTTCTAGGTCAGAATGACCTATATACCAGAAGATGAGCAGCGGAGGTGGGCCTGGGTGAGCACAACCCACCAGGGTGCGCCTGGGCTGCCTGGCGCGCCCAGGTGGATTGTGCCCACTTGGTGGGCCCCCCTCTGGTAGTTATTTGTTCCAATAATTCTAATATATTCCATAAAAAATCCCCATGAAGTTTCAGCTCATTTGGAAGTTGTGCAGAATAGGTAGCCTGACGTAGCTTTTTCAGGCCCAGATTTTCATTTGCCAAAATTCTCCCTCTTGGTGTATACCTTGCATATTATGAGAGAAAAGGCATTATAATTACTCCAAAAAGCTTTATTATGGATAAAAACAACATAAATAACAGTAAGGAAACATGATGCAAAATGGATGTATCATGAGTTGATACGTCCATTTTGCATCATGTTTTCTTACTGTTATTTATAATGTTTTTATCCATAATAATGCTTTTTCAAGTAAATCTAATGCCTTTTCTCTCATCATATGCAAGGTATGCACAAAGAGGGAGAATTCCAGCAGCTAGAAATCTGGACTGGAAAAGCTACGGTAGGCCACCTATTCTTCACAACTCCAAACAAGCTGAAACTTCGCGGAGATTTTTCTATCAAATATATGAAGAATATTGGAGCAAATAACTACCAGAGGGGGCCCACTACACTACTCGGAAAAAGCCTAGTAGTAGCGTGGGTTAAAAGCTAGTAGTAGCGCGGGTGCCTGCGCTACCACTACGGCGCTACAACTAACTAGTAGTAGTAGCGCGGTGCATCCCGCGCTACTAGTACGTGTGTTAGTAGTAGCGCGTGTCTGTGACCCGCACTACTACTATTAATTTGAAAAACCAAAAAAAATCTCGACCCCATGACGAGTGCACGTTGGCCGGGAGCAGGGAAATCTCGGCCATGACACGTGCCTCGTGGAAGCCGTCGAGGGCGGCCGCGGAGGCCAGCCCGGCGTGGGCCAGGAGCTGGAGGACCTGCATCTTGGGATCGTGCGTGGGGAGCAGCACCTCGCGGCGGCCGTCGCCGTTGAGGTCGGCGACGAGCGGCGGCGGGAGGAGGTCCATGTCTCCCGGAACGAGAAGCCGTCCTCATGCTGCCGGAGGAGGAGGGGGATGGGTCAGCTAGCATTCCGGATCGAATCGAAGAGGGGGGAGGAGGAGGGCTGACCTGGAGCAAGAAGAAGACGGTGAAGGCGGCGAGGAGGAGGATGTCGTGGTCGCGCTTCCGCATCTTGGCGGCGGCGAGGAGCTCCGACGACCGCCCACCAGAGGGATCTCAGAGAGGGAGGGGGCGAAGAAAGCAGAGTGTACCAGCGGCGGCCACCGCTGGAGTATGAAGGAGAGACGAGCAAAGTGATAGAGGGGGAAAGTGAGGGAGAGATGAGGGATTCGGGTGAGGATACGGGGATTTCACCTACCTCATACTTAGTAGTAGCGAGGGGTGTAAAACCATGCTACTACTGTCAACTTAGTAGTAGCGCGGATTTGTACCCCTCGCTACTACTATGGCATGTCCCGAGAGGGCACGGTAGAGACTGCTTAGTAGTAGCGAGGGTTAAAATCTTGCGCTACTAGTAAGTAGCAGTAGCGAGGGTTATAAACCCTCGCTACTGCTACTTACTAGTAGCGCGGGTTTTTAACCCTCGCTACTACTAAGTTGATACTAGTAAGCGTCTGCCTATAAGCTTTTCCCTAGTAGTGCTAGGTGGGCACAACCCACCTGGGTGCGCCCTGGTGGGTTGTGCTCACCCAGGCCCACCTCCGGTGCTGATCTTCTGGTATATAAGTCATTTTGACCTAGAAAAAATCAGGAGAGGAATTTTAGGACGGAGCGCCGCCGTCTCGAGGTGGAGCTTGGGTAGGAGCACTTTTGCCCTCCGGCGGAGCGATTCCGCCGAGGGAACTTCCCTCCCAGAGATGGAAATCATCGTCATCATCATCACCAACAACTCTCCCATCTTGGGGAGGTCAATATCCATCAACATCTTCAACAACACTATCTCCTCTCAAACCCTAGTTCATCTCTTGTGTTCAATGTTGTTACCGAAACTATAGATTGGTGCTTGTGGGTGACTAGTAGTGTTGATAACATCTTGTAGTTGATTACTATATGGTTTATTTGGTGGAACATTATATGTTTAGATCCAATATGCTATTTAATACCCCTATGATCTTGAGCATGATTATCATTTGTGAGTAGTTACTTTTGTTCATGAGGTTAGAGGAGAAATCATGTTGCAAGTAATCATGTGAACTTGTTATGTGTTCGATATTTTGATAGTATGTATGTTGTGATTCCCTTAGTGGTGTCATGTGAATGTCGAATACATGACAGTTCACGATATTTAGGCCTAAGGGAATGTATTGTGGAGTAGCAATTAGATGATGGGTTGCGAGAGTGACAAAAGCTTAAACCCAGTTTATGCGCTATTCCATAAGGGACCGATTGGATCCAAAAGTTTAATGCTATGGTTAGAATTTATTCTTAATGATTTTCTCGTAGTTGCGGATGCTTGCAGGAGGGTTAATCATAAGTAGGAGGTTTGTTCAAGTAAGAACAACACCTAAGCACCGGTCCACCCACATATCAAATTATCAAAGTACCGAATACGAATTAAGCCAACATGATGAAAGTGACTTGATGAAAATCCCGTGTACCCTCAAGAACGCTTTGCTTATCATAAGAGACCGTTTTGGCCTGTCCTTTGCCTCAAAAGGATTGGGCTACCTTGCTGCACTTTTGTTACTACTATTGTTACTTGCTCGTTACAAATTATCTTGCTATCTATATGTGCAAGTATTTACTGTGCAGTACATTTCATCAATCCAGTTTTAAACATACCGATAGGAAACCTGCACACTGAAGCTATCTTTTGGAGATTATTTTGTCTGCCATGGATAATTTTGGTTGATGTTTAGCCTATTGTGCTTAACATGCTTCTCGATGTACCTACACAGGAATTTTGGGAACGACTGTTGTTTTCCATTGAGGTTAGTTTCATCCCATGGCTTATATATGCTCACTGTTTAGGATATCGGTAGCTAGTACCATATAGGCTGGGGGCTGATAAGGGACTAATCAGTGAATCGGACTTTTAACTGAATATATCTGCAACCCATTTATCGTTAGGTTAACTAGGACCAGATGTAATATATCTGAGGCTACATAGCAACATGCACTGTACTTAATGTCTAAATATGCTATCCTAGGCTACATAGCAACAAGGAAGAGTGTTACATTAATGTTCTGATGATGTCTAGATATACGTAGAAGAGCAGCATCATCATCAACAACAACAACACAACCCTGTTTGGATACTCAACTTAGAGAGAGGTTAGAGTTATTTTCTAGCTCATGACTAACCCTGAACTAACTCCATCCAAAGAGTTGTTTGGATGGCAGGGTTAGATTGACAATAAATGCACTAGGAGAACTAGCTCCAATTAGCACCTCTTGGGTTGGATAGTTTTTCTGGGTGAGTTATACATGCAACTAGATCAAACTAGACCTCATGTTTACATATACTTTAGGGCTATTTGAGCCCGAACTAGCTCAAACTAACTGTAACCCATCCATATAACAACAGTTAATTAGCCGATAATTTGTAAGAATGCAATAAACTCCTTCCGGCCCATAATATAAGATGTTAATTCATCTAATATGTGAGTATATTGGATGTTATAAGATATTATGAAAGAGTGTTGTACTACATCATTGTGTAATTGTTGTTTAGCTTCTAATATTAACTTGGTGCTTTTAGGTACATATTTCATTGGTAAAGATCCGCGCTTCGACCCTTTCTGCGTATTGGGCAATGAGATATCGATGAACACGCATCAAGTGAGGAAGCTGATAAATATTGTTAGTAAGATGGGTCCAAAGATGGCAATTAAACTATTTGTTTACACTTTATCTAATACAACAGTGAACTGCAGGATGGTAAGCAAGAACTTTGCAGCCTTCTTTTTACTGCCCATAATGAGTTGTGTTAGATGACAATGTCTGAATCTTTTTCCTTTGCAGTGGTTGCCAAAGCAGTTTACTCAAGATTACCTCTCAAACTACGTGATTGGTGGGCATGCAAAGGTTAAAGTATTTCTACTAGAACACGATAATTATCTAGATGTTTTCATGAAGACCATGAAGGATGGGCGGTCGGCCATCACAAGGGGTTGGACTAGAGTCGTGCGTGCCTTCTACATGGAGGAGGGCACAATATGAGCATTCCGCTTCACCTTGTTCAACAACCAGAATGTATTTCGCCTCTTTCTTTACCGTCTTTAATAGTACAAGTATACAACTGTGGTTCATCATTGTTTATTTGTTTCTTATGTAATTCTTAAACATATGTACCTATGAATGAAATAATGCATTGGTTGTTTGAACCTGATGGATATGAATAAAGCTATAGCATACATTCAAATTCAAATCCGGTACAATTTGAAATAGAAGCAATTAAATTATGGTGAAATTACGCTCTCCAGGTCGTTATGGCACACATGGTTGGTAAAACACAAACATTTGCGCTATACACCATAATCCGAGATGGTTCACAGGGAGGAAATGCGTGCAAGCATGCACACAGTTGCCGTTTGCAAAGCGTGTGCGATGTCAGACAATATCACAAATGGTGCGGGCAAACTAAACATTTGCATTAGTTGCCTTACCGTACATGATTCGCAACCATGAACTATTTCTGATGAAGTATACATCGTAAACATTGCACCACCGAATAGCGTGTGCGACAATTGTCGTCTATGGCGATGTTACGATGGTCAGACGTTTCGTAATCCTGTCCGACACTCATACGGCGATTAGTTAATCTTCTTAATTAGTTATCGCATACTGTTTGGGAAAAGCGAATGTGTGTGATTGTATGCTTATCATACACGTTCTATCATAGTGAACCGTTTGTGATGGGCCGCGCATCATAAACATAGCACCACAGAATACCGACTGCGATGGCAATGCGAGCACAAATGAGTAGGAGTACTATATATGCATCTTGGCTCCCTATCCCCGACGGTTTCTGGGTCATGTGGGAAGGACCCCCTATCGCCGTCACTCACTAGGCGATGATTCCAAATGCCGTTGCGGAAAGGGCTTAAAAACCGTTTGTATAGCACCGGTGCGTACCAGTGACATCCGTATGTGGTAGTCCATTTGAAATCTGAAAAAGACAAATATTTAGGAACAGAGGGAGTATAAGAGTAGACATGGAGATATATCTCCAGCATGGTCCACAATGAAAATGTGATGGACTGGTTAGCGCCGGATGCTCGTAACGCGATGACCTGAGTTCGAATTATGTGTTTAACTTTAGTTTTTATATTATATATTATTTCATATATAGTTATTTCGCTACTATACTGACAGTGGAACCCACAGAGTACTTAGAATACAAGATTAAGGATGGACTTGTTTACTTTTAACTTTCAATACAAAGTTGTAGCCACTCCGCAAGTCACGTGTACACTGTACATGCAATTAACTTTTTATAGAGGGAGAATCATACACGCAATTAACTCAAATGGATTGGATGTGACTCTATTATTTCCAGCATAAGAGCATCTCCAATGGCAGCCGGCAAATTTCCTCCCGCGGAGGATGACATCAAATTCCACCGGCATACATTTTCACAATTCTAACCAACCAGGGGAAATTCGTGCAAACACGGACTGATTTCATATAAGCATGAAGGATTTCGTATAAAAAGCCGGATCTTCATATAAACATGACGGATTTCATTACATTTACATGAACTAAGCGGTGCTAATCCGACACTCGTGGTATAATTAATACTCCATACGTCTGGAAATACTTGTCCTAGAAGTGGATGTCTCTAGACTTATTTTAGTTATAGATACATCCAATTTATACATTTTGGGAACAAATATTTGCGGACAGAGGGAGTACCTAATCTAAATGGCCGCCCACGGATCCCTTTGTCTTCCTCATGTCTAGCAGACACTTGCGGGGTCGACGAAGGTCCTCGGAAGAGACGGAGCAGCAAAGAAAGCACTACAATACGCAGTCGTCGCCTCAGCGGTGGCCTTCATGGGACCCAAGTGGCGGCGGCCTCCCGTGTTCTACTTCTCCTCGATGATGGCGGCAGCCATGGAGAAGCTGGCCACCGACTTGTCGCGCTCCACGCACCCGGCTTCTGTCTCTACCTGCATGGTGCTGCCGCAGGCACGGGAGACGTGCCCACAGACACGGGAGGAGCGGCCACCGCAGACACTGGTGGCGTGGTACGACGCGACAGCGACGACGCCCGTGCCGCCGTGTCGGCGTGGAGTAACTCACCACTCCTCATCGAGCTGAACTGGAGCTGTGAGTTGCTGAACCATGTGCCGGCTTGGGGTGGCAACTGGCTTTGTCGGGCCAAGCGAAGCAGGTGAAGCACCAAGCGGCCTCGCCCGTATCCGGAAGGCTCGGCAGGCCACCCAGCCGGGTAGTATGCCGGAGAACGACTCCTCGGAAGCCATCGGAAGGGTGGAGAAAATGGTGAAGGAGGAGATGGGGGAGCGGCGGAGGGGTGTGATTCTTACCTGATGTCTGTCTGGCCTCGTTTAAATAGAGGGAGGGCGGTAGGAGCTTGGCCGATGTCTGGCCTCATTTAAACTTAGGGCGGACGGGAGGAGCTCAACCGGCGTTGCGTTTAATTCCAGCCCTCTTATGAACAGACGTGTGGCCAGAGTAGGTTTCTCGGTTTGCATGCGGGTTTAATGGAGGCGAGGAGGCGTGTTCAGCCGGGCGTGCAGTGGGCAGCGCGGTACTATTCGATTTGACAGCGGGCGACATAGTTCCCGATACGGCTTTAATGCAGACAAGGGAGAGGGTAGCGGTTCCCAAAATGTTGAACGACCAATGATGCATCCTCCTTCAATTAGCATCGTGAATACATGAGGGAAGTAATGGGAGGAGGATCTGGAAAAGAGGCAGCATGATGTGAATGCAATGCAGTTTGCACTCATATAAATGCGCCCTCCATTCCAATGCATCTACCACATCGTACGCACCTAAGCATTTGCCTAAGCACCTACACTAAGCACAAAAGTGCTCACTCTAGACCCATGGCGGTGATGCGCGCGACCGACCAACGGCTGTGCCAGATGGTCCACGACACCGGCCTATGGCATGGCATCGAGGATCGTCTCCAAACGGTGTTGGCGACCGGCTGGTGGATGGCCATCGTCGCCACCAGCTATGACTCTCAGTTGGACCAGATGATTGTTGCCACCACCAACAAGTTCACTGTCGTCAAGAAACTCGCAGACGACATTGTCGTACTCCTCCAGCCCGCCCGCCCGGGCTCCTCATTGCCTGCCATCTTAATCAGCCTCCATGGCCGGAACCTCTTTCAAGCACTGGTGGCCCTACGACTGCCCACTGATGCCACGAAGAATGTCCACCTGGAGGTCGCGCTCGCCGCGAGGCGCCTCGCCCTGTAAGAATTCGTCGACCTATACATCCACGTGTACAAGCAAGTCATGTACATAGGTATCTACGAGGCCAATGAGGATGCTACGATGTTGGCCTTCCTCAATTGGCTGGAAGCCTTTGATGCCTTTGCTGAGAAGCACCTTGACCTCACCACAAAAGCTGCCGATCCTTAGCCGGTCGGTGGCTCGGCGCACTGAGTTGAGGAGGAGGAGGTCATACATTGATGGATGCATCTTTCTTCTTGCCTCCTGTAACCACCACTGCGATCGCATCATCGTGGCCTTAATTCTTATTGTGCTATTGCAATCTCGTTCCTGTCAATACAGACATGTGTGATCCCTTTGCTTAATTATATGCATCATTGTAACTAGTACTCCATCCGTCAATTTATAAGTTGTGCTTACCTTTTCCATCAACTTCATGCAACACACAGGCATCTTGCTAGAAACACTAGAACATGTCGGACTGCATGTGACCAAACCGACGATGCGCAAACCTAGCTACTACCCTGCTTATCTGGCGGAAAAAGGCCCGCCCTAGTGTTGCCAATCGTTATTTCTATCTATCGATCGTGCCAAGGAGCAGAACCAAATGTTACAATTTATACATGTTTCTCTACTCCTACTCCTATAAAAGACTTAGTTGGTGATGGTGGTGTGTCTATCATCCGTCGTTTCTGACCATTAGATCTGCATCTAACGGCTGTGAGGTAAGTTGTGGCATTTTTGCAATGATAGCCCACTTCTTTGCTCCAATTTGCAAAAAAACCTTATTATCTTGAAAGCAACCACATCCCTCCCTCACCTCATCAAAACAGCCTGAGAAATATATTTTGAGTGAAAAGTAATATTTTTAGTGGTATATATGTATATCAAAACAAGAGTGTTTTCTTTCAAGTTTGTGAACAAGTACTACTATTCTACTACTTTGGACCCGTCGCAACACACATGTACATTGCTAGTAAAAGGAAAAAGGTCTGCCGCATTCGCGTCGCACCCCACACGCCCGGGAATTGGGAGTACTCCATGACCCATTCGACACGCCACATAGCTAGGGAAGGCGTGTTTCCTAGCATTTTCACTTTCATGTGGGACCGCAGTTGAGCAAACTGACTATTGGCAAACTGCACCCCGCCCGCCGAGTTGGAAAATAGAAACAAGGAGGGGAAGATCTAGATGTAGCACGGAAGCCAAGAAATTTGGTGTCAGATGGGGCTCGTTGATAGAGTAAGACCACTCCGTACTACTACTCTTACTAGTACGAAGTTTGTACTACAACTAGTACTACCACTATACAACTAGGTACGTGCACGACACAACATCGTAAGAACAAAAAACGGGAAGATCTTGTTTTGGGTGATTTATCTTTTTTTCCAGTCAACATAGTATGAATAATATGATATGGGGGCACCCATGAAGCTTATGTGGCTTGGTTGCATGGCTAGGAAAGGCTAGAGAAAAATAAATAGATAATGTGTTTAGAGTGCACTCCACTAAATAGATATAATCTGGATCCATTGCAACGCACGTGCCATCACATTGGTAGTAGTAAGAAACAAATTCTGGGTTTGGCACGAGTTCGTACTGCGGGAGCACCACAAGGCCTGCCGCGGGAGTTACATTTCCCTCTCGGGGCCCACGGGGCCGAGCTTTAGTGGCTTCGTTTTCCAGCCTATAATTCAATGACATGTGGACCTTAAATGCGGCTGGCCCACATGTCATTCTCATGGTGGTGGCGTGGTTCGTGACTCACTCGTTCGAGATGAACCGTCCGGTGGTGGCGTGGTCGTGGCAAGGGTGCCACAGCTGGGTGTCGGGGCATTAGGAGGCGTAGATGGCCACACCGGCGGGTACTACCTGTAGTACAGAAGTACTCCAGCTTAGGATTGATGCCCGGGACGAAATGTGTCACAACCGCTGGATGAAAATTCGATGGTGCGGGATTACGGATCAGAGCACACGAGCGGAATAGGAAAACTGCATCGAATCGGGTGTGGCTGTGGTAGAAACTTGATGGTCGCCGTAGTTCAGCTGGCCCGCATGTCATGCGCACAAAGGCAGAGGAGCAGTGGGGCCGAGAGGGATGAGGCGCATGTCAGGGGACGTCGTGACGTGGGTTGGAGCGGCGTCGTGGGAATCACGTGTGGCAGTGGTAGAAACGTATGGTCGTTGATACGTCTCCAACGTATCTATAATTTTTGATTGCTCCATGCTATATTATCTACTGTTTTGGGCAATATTGGGCTTTATTATCCACTTTTATATTATTTTTGGGACTAACTTATTAACCGGAGGCCCAGCCCAGATTTGCTGTTTTATGCCTATTTCAGTGTTTTGAAGAAAAGGAATATCAAACGGAGTCAAAACGGAACAAAATCAACTAGAGAAGTTATTTTGGAAGGAAAGCCACCAGATAGACTTGGACTCTATGTCAGAAGATACGGGAGCTGGCCACGAGGGTGGGGCGCGCGCCCACCCCCCTAGGGCGCGCCCCCTGCCTCGTGGGGCCCCCGAAGCTCCACCGACGTACCCCGTGCACCCATATATACCTACGTATCGTAAAACTTCCAGAACGGAGATTAGATCGGGAGTTCCGCCGCCGCAAGCTTCTGTAGCCACCAAAAGTCAATCAGGACCCTGTTCCGACACCCTGCCGGAGGGGGGAATCCTTCTCCGGTGGCCATCTTCATCATCCCGACGCTCTCCATGACGAGGAGGGAGTAGTTCTCCCTCGGGGCTGAGGGTATGTACCAGTAGCTATGTGTTTGATCTCTCTCTCTCTCTCTCTCTCTCTCTCGTGTTCTTGATTAGGCACGATCTTGATGTATCGCGAGCTTTGCTATTATAATTGGATCTTATGTTTCTCCTCCCGCTCTATTCTCTTGAAATGAATTGAGTTTTCCCCTTGAAATAATCTTATTGATTTGAGTCTTTAAAGATTTGAGAACACTTGATGTATGTCTTGCCGTGCATATCTGTGGTGACAATGGGATACCACGTGATTCACTTAATTTATGTTTTGGTGATCAACTTGCGGGTTCCGCCCATGAACCTATGCATAGGGGTTGGTACACGTTTTCGTCATGATTCTCCGATAGAACTTTGGGGCACTCTTTGAGGTCATTTGTGTTGGTTGAATAGATGAATCTGAGATTGTGTGATGCATATCGTATAATCATACCCACGGATACTTGAGGTGACATTGGAGTATCTAGGTGACATTAGGGTTTTGGTTGATTTGTGTCTTAAGGTGTTATTCTAGTACGAACTCTAGGGCTGTTTGTGACACTTATAGGAATTTCCCAACGGATTGATTGGAAAGAATAACTTTGAGGTGGTTTCATACCCTACCATAATCTCTTTGTTCGTTCTCCGCTATTAGTGACTTTGGAGTGACTCTTTGTTGCATGTTGAGGGATGGTTATGTGATCCAATTATGTTATCCTTGTTGAGGGAACTTACACTAGTGAAAGTATGAACCCTGGGCCTTGTTTCCTAGCATTGCAATACTGTTTACGCTCACTTTTACCATTAGTTACCTTGCTGTTTTTATAATTTCAAATTACAAAAACCTTTATCTACCATCCATATTGCACTTGTATCACCATCTCTTCACCGAACTAGTGCACCTATATAATTTACCATTGTATTGGGTGTGTTGGGGACACAAGAGACTCTTTGTTATTTGGTTGCAGGGTTACTTGAGAGAGACCATCTTCATCCTACGCCTCCTACGGATTGATAAACCTTAGGTCATCCACTTGAGGGAAATTTGCTACTGTCCTACAAACCTCTGCACTTGGAGGCCCAACAACGTCTACAAGAAGAAGGTTGTGTAGTAGACATCAAGCTCTTTTCTAGCGCCGTTGCCGGGGAGGTGAGTGCTTGAAGGTATATCTTTAGATCTTGCAATCGAGTCTTTTAGTTTCTTGTTTTATCACTAGTTTAGTCTATAAAAGAAAACTATAAAAAATGGAATTGAGTTTGTCTCATACGCTTCACCTTTTTAATATCTTTCGTGAGTATGATGGAAAGGATAATTGTGCTCAAGTGCTAGAAGAAGAAATCTATAAAATGTTTGGCACTAAATCTTTGAATGATGAGCATGATTGCAATGTTGTTAGTATGAATTCTTTGAATACCCATGAAGCTAATGATGATTGCACTAGTTATGATGAAAATTCCTCCTATAAACATGTCAATTTTTGTGGAGTGCATGTTTGCAAGTACACACAAAATAGGGAAGATAGATATTGCAAGGGGCATAAGTACTTAGAAACCAAATTGTTGCAATAAGAGCTAGATGAATGTGCTGAAAATTTAAGATATCTTACCCATACTTTCGAACTTTGCAATGAGCATGGTCATTTAAATATCAAATGCAAATTGTTTCATGACCGTATCGTGTCCAAAAATTGTGATGACTTGATTTCCCATGCACATCATAATGAACTTAGTTTGCTCTTGAGTTATGAAGAAATGAAGCGTATAACTAAGGGCATTCCAAAATTTAATCTCGATAAACTTCTTGGTTTTGATCTAGAAAATAAAGATTTATATGTATTGTGCGGTGAATTGCATTGAAAATCCTTATATTGCCAATTACATAAAGAAAAGAAAACAAATAGGAGATGAAGAGAATACTAATGAAAGGGAAGAGACTTCCCAATATCCTCCTATTATTTCTTATGATGAATCAGGTAACGAGGAGGAGCCTTCTATTCAACCAATCTCATTAATAAGGAGCTCCAAAAAGAGGATTGAACCCACACATGAGGTGAAGAAGAAGAAAAGAAAAAGGAAGAGAGGTAAAAATGTATCGCTCCCAAATAAAGTTGCTCCTATTATTGTTGTGCCTCATGAAGATGATACACTTGATGATGATCTCGTTATGCCTATTGCTTGTTGTGATGATTATTATTGGTAAGATAATGATACTTCTTATGATCTTGAAAATCTTTTTGGCACTTGGTTGGAAGGATATAATAATTGCTATACTATTGGTGCTATCCATACTATTAATGATGAGAGTGATTATGCTTATGATATGAAAAGGCCCAAGCTTGGGGAAGCTGCGTTTGATGAGGATGACATATTTGAGAATATATTTTCTGCAATTAATGTTTGTCCCAAGCTTGGGGATGCTATGTTTAATGAAGATGATATTTTTAGCCTCTCAAGTTTTGATATGCAAAGTTGTTATGATGATAGCATGCCTTTTACCTATTATGATTATATTGATGAAAGTGGGTTTGGAAGAGTGTAAACTTTAGGGAGTAGTGATCCCACAATATTGGAGGATGTTGAATCTTATAATATTTATTAAAGTGGATTTGGAGAGGTCGTGACTTTATTTAGTGATGTTTCCACTATTTCGGAAGAGGTTTCAATCGATTATGATGAGAACAAAGTTGCTACTTATGATGATTATTGTGATAAAACTTATGCTATAAAAAGTAGTGATGATTATATTTATAAAACTTGTCATGATTATGAGTACCCTTTATCTGAACATTACTCTTTTAATGTGAAAACAATTTATAGTATTCAAGTCTCTTATGAAACTCCCACTATTCCGAATGAGAATAATTTTGCTTATGTGGAGAGTAGTAAATTTTCTATGCTAGTAGGTCATGAAAAGAATGATTTAGGTGCTGGTTATATTGTTGAATTAATTCATGATGCTACTTAAAATTATTATGAGGGAGGAATATATGCTTGTAGGAATTGCAATAATGTCAAGTTCCCTCTCCATGAGCTTAAAGTTTTGAAGTTATGCTTGTTTTGCCTTCCTATGCTAGTTGATTATTGTTCCCATAAATTGTTTGATCACAAAATCCCTATGCATAGGAAGTGGGTTAGACTTAAATGTGCTAGTCATATTCTTCATGATGCTCTCTTTATCTTACAATTCTTATCTTTTATGTGAGCATCATTGAAATCATCATGCCTAGCTAGGGGCGTTAAACGATAGCGCTTGTTGGGAGGCAACCCAATTTTATTCTTTTTCTTTAATTTTTGTTCCAGTTTAGTAATAAATAATTCACATAGCCTCTGTTTATATGTGGTTTTATGCTTTTAATTAGTGTTTGTGCCAAGTAGTACCTTTGGGAAGACTTGGAGAAAGTCTTGTTGATCATGCTGTCAAAAACAGAAACTTTAGCACTCACGAGAATTGATGCCATTTTTATTTGGAGAGTGCTATTTAGTTAATTCCTTTTGCAGATGATTAACATATAAATTCCTCAGGTCCAGCAATTTATTTTAGAATTTTTGGGGTTCCATAAGTATACGTTTGATCCAGATTACTACAGACTGTTCTGTTTTTGACAGATTCTGTTTTCTATGTGTTGTTTGCTTATTTTGATGAATCTATGAGTAGTATTGGAGGGTATGAACCATAGATAAGTTGGAATACAGTAGGTTTAACACCAATATAAATAAAGAATGATTTCATTACAGTACCTTGAAGTGGTGATTTATTTTCTTATACTAACGGAGCTCACGAGTTTTCTACTTTAAGTTTTGTGTTGTGAAGTTTTCAAGTTTTGGGTAAAGATTCAATGGACTATGGAATAAGGAGTGGAAAGAGCCTAAGCTTGGGGATGCCCAAGGCACCCCAAGGTAATATTCAAGGACAACCAAGATCCTAAGCTTGGGGATGCCCCGGAAGGCACCCCCTCTTTCGTCTTCGTTCATCGATAACTTTACTTGGAGCTATATTTTTATTTACCACATGATATGTGTTTTGCTTGGAGTGTCATTTTATTTTATTTAGTTTTGCTTTATGTTTGAATAAAGTATCAAGGTCTGAAATTATTAAATGGGAGAGTCTTCACATAGTTGCACAATTATTCGACTACTCATTGATCTTCACTTATATCTTACGGAGTAGTTTGTCATTTGCTCTAGTGCTTCACTTATATCTTTTAGAGCATGGTGGTAGTTTTATTTTGAAGATATAGATGAACTCTCATGCTTCACTTATATTATTTTGAGAGTCTTAAATAGCATGGTAATTTGCTTAAAATCCTAATATGCTAGGTATTCAAGAATAATAAAATTCTCTTATGAGTGTGTTGAATACTAAGAGAAGTTTGATACTTGATGATTGTTTTGAGATATGAGGATGGTAATATTAGAGTCATGCTAGTTGAGTAGTTGTGAATTTGAGAAATACTTGTGTTGAAGTTTGTGATTCCCGTAGCATGCACGTATGGTGAACCGTTATGTGATGAAGTCGGAGCATGATTTTATTTATTGATTGTCTTCCTTATGAGTGGCGGTCGGGGACGAGCGTTGGTCTTTTCCTACCAATCTATCCCGCTAGGAGCATGCGCGTAGTACTTTGTTTTGATAACTAATAGATTTTTGCAATAAGTATGTGAGTTCTTTATGACTAATGTTGAGTCCATGGATTATACACACTCTCACCCTTCCACCATTGCTAGCCTCTCTAATACCGCACACTTTTCGCCGGTATCATACACCCACCATATACCTTCCTCAAAACAGCCACCATACCTACCTATTATGGCATTTCCATAGCCATTCCGAGAAATATTGCCATGCAGCTTTCCACCGTTCCTTTATTATGACACGCCTCATCATTGTCATATTGCTTTGCATGATCATGTAGTTGACATTGTATTTGTGGCAAAGCCACCGTTCATAATTCTTTCATACATGTCACTCATGAGTCATTGCACATCCCGGTACACCGCCGGAGGCATTCATATAGAGTCATATCTTGTTCTAAGTATCGAGTTGTAATTCTTGAGTTGTAAGTAAATAAAAGTGTGATGATCATCATTATTAGAGCATTGTCCCAGTGAGGAAAGGATGATGGAGACTATGATTCCCCCACAAGTCGGGATGAGACTCCGAACGAAAAAAAGAGAGGCCAAAGAAGCCCAAATAAAAAAAGAGGCCATAAAAAAAGAGAAGGCCCAAATAAAAAAATAAAAAAATAAAAAAATGAGAGAAAAAGAGAGAAGGGGCAATGCTACTATCCTTTTACCACACTTGTGCTTCAAAGTAGCACCATGATCTTCATTATATAGAGTCTCCTATGTTGTCACTTTCATATACTAGTGGGAATTTTCATTATAGAACTTGGCTTGTATATTCCAATGATGGGCTTCCTCAAAATGCCCTAGGTCTTCATGAGCAAGCAAGTTGGATGCACACCCACTTAGTTTCCTTTTGAGCTTTCATACACTTATAGCTCTAGTGCATCTGTTGCATGGCAATCCCTACTCACTCACATTGATATCTATTGATGGGCATCTCTATAGCCCGTTGATACGCCTAGTTGATGTGAGACTATCTTCTCCCTTTTTGTCTTCTCCACAACCGCCATTCTATTCCACCTATAGTGCTATGTCCATGGCTCACGCTCATGTATTGCGTGAAGATTGAAAAAGTTTGAGAACATCAAAAGTATGAAACAATTGCTTAGCTTGTCGTCGGGGTTGTGCATGATTTAAATATTTTGTGTGGTGAAGATGGAGCATAGCCAGACTATATGATTTTGTAGGGATAACTTTCTTTGGCCATGTTATTTTGAGAAGACATAATTGCTTAGTTAGTATGCTTGAAGTATTATTATTTTTTATGGCAATATGAACTTTTGTCTTAAATCTTATGGATCTGAATATTCATACCACAATTAAGAAGAATTATATTGAAATTATGCCAAGTAGCACTCCGCATAAAAAATTCCTTTTTATCATTTACCTACTCGAGGACGAGCAGGAATTAAGCTTGGGGATGCTTGATACGTCTCCAACGCATCTATAATTTTTGATTGCTCCATGCTATATTTTCTACTGTTTTGGGAAATATCGCGCTTTATTATCCACTTTTATATTATTTTTGGGACTAACCTATTAACCGGAGGCCCAGCCTAGATTTGCTGTTTTATGCCTATTTCAGTGTTTCAAAGAAAAGGAATATCAAACGGAGTCGAAACGGAACGAAATCAACTGGAGAAGTTATTTTTGGAAGGAAAGCTACCAGATAGACTTGGACTCTATGTTAGAAGATACGGGAGCTGGCCACGAGGGTGGGGGCGCGCCCACCCCCCTAGGGCGCGCCCCCTGCCTCGTGGGCCCCCCGAAGCTCCTCCGACGTACCCCTTGCACCCATATATACCTACGTATCGTAAAACTTCCAGAACGGAGATTAGATCGGGAGTTCCGCCGCCGCAAGCTTCTGTAGCCACCAGAAGTCAATCGGGACCCTGTTCCGGCACCCTGCCGGAGGGGGAAATCCTTCTCCGGTGGCCATCTTCATCATCCCGATGCTCTCCATGACGAGGATGGAGTAGTTCTCCCTCGGGGCTGAGGGTATGTACCAGTAGCTATGTGTTTGATCTCTCTCTCGTGTTCTTGATTTGGCACGATCTTGATGTATTGCGAGCTTTTCTATTATAATTGGATCTTATGTTTCTCCTCCCTCTCTACTCTCTTGAAATGAATTGAGTTTTCCCCTTGAAGTAATCTTATCAGATTGAGTCTTTAAAGATTTGAGAACACTTGATGTATGTCTTGCCGTGCGTATCTGTGGTGACAATGGGATACCACGTGATTCACTTGATGTATGTTTTGGTGATCAACTTGCGGGTTCCGCCCATGAACCTATGCATAGGGGTTGGCACACGTTTTCGTCGTGATTCTCCGGTATAACTTTGGGGCACTCTTTGAGGTCCTTTGTTTTGGTTGAATAGATGAATCTGAGATTGTGTGATGCATATCGTATAATCATACCCACGGATACTTGAGGTGACATTGGAGTATCTAGGTGACATTAGGGTTTTGGTTGATTTGTGTCTTAAGGTGTTATTCTAGTACGAACTCTAGGGCTGTTTGTGACACTTATAGAAATAGCCCAACGGATTGATTGGAAAGAATAACTTTGAGGTGGTTTTGTACCCTACCATAATCTCTTCGTTCGTTCTCCGCTATTAGTGACTTTGGAGTGACTCTTTGTTGCATGTTGAGGGATGGTTATGTGATCCAATTATGTTATCCTTGTTGAGGGAACTTACACTAGTGAAAGTATGAACCCTAGGCCTTGTTTCCTAGCATTGCAATACCATTTACGCTCACTTTTACCATTAGTTACCTTGCTGTTTTTATAATTTCAGATTACAAAAACCTTTATCTACCATCCATATTGCACTTGTCTCACCATCTCTTCGCCGAACTAGTGCACCTATACAATTTACCATTGTATTGGGTGTGTTGGGGACACAAGAGACTCTTTGTTATTTGGTTGCAGGGTTGCTTGAGAGAGACCATCTTTATCCTACGCCTCCTACGGATTGATAAACCTTAGGTCATCCGCTTGAGGGAAATTTGCTACTGTCCAACAAACCTCTGCACTTGGAGGCCCAACAATGTCTACAAGAAGAAGGTTGTGTAGTAGACATCAGTCGTCGTGGTTCAACTTCCATGGACAAGCTATCATGTCTGCTGACACATGCATTGCATATCGCTCACTGCAAGGAGCAGTAGTAGAGAAAACTTGTTCCAAAGATACCATTTTTCTGATAAAATTCTCGAGATATCATTAATTTTTACACAAGGGATTACTCCTGCGAGGGTCAATCACAACAGGTGTTCTGTAAGAAAATGCATCTTGATGTTCCCAGCAATGCACGGGCATCTTGCTAGTTATAGAAGAAGCCCACACGAGCATCTTGCCGCAGGGTGTGCCACCGACCCAAACTCATTTTTTCTAGACGCTTAGGTGCACCGGATGCCGTGCCATGCTACAAAATGTAAAAAAATAGCTCCAATTTTTTTAAACCTGTTATCTTCAAACCAACCACACCCATCCCTCACCTCATCAAAACAGCCCAAGGAATATATTTTGAGTGAAGCATGATTTATTTTTACTGATATATGTATATGAAAACTATAGTGTTTATATTTCAAGCCCGTGAACAGGTAGTATTCTACTACTTTGGATCCATTGCAATGCACGGGCCGGCACATTGGTATTAGTAGTCTCTATAGCTACTCTTATAAAAACAGAGTTGTTGACGATGGTGTGCCTGCCATCCTGCAATATAGGCCGTCCAATTTATATCCGACGGATAGGAAGGAAACTATGGAAATTTTGCAAAAAGATACCCCCACCCCTCTCCACATTTGCAAATAAGGCCTTCCCTCGTTCATCCATTTCTCTCACAAGATAAACTACTCATACAAATGCATCTTGATGTTCCGTGGAACGCACAGTCATATTGCTAGTCTACTACTCTGTCAGGGAGGCTGATCCACCAACACCTATGGGGACAGGGCCCCTTTCGGTTCGGTGAGGGCGGAGGTCGCACAAAGAGCGGATCGAGGCGGTACAGGCGAGCAGTTTTTACCCAGCTTCGGGCCGCACGGATGCGTAAAATCCTACTGCTGCTTGTTTGTGTGTATTGAATTCTTGCTCAGGAGCGATGGACGCTGCCAGACTGAGCGTGAGAGTGTTCCTGGTGTTTCGAATGAGCTGAACTGGCCGAACCCCTTCTACGTTGTGCTAGGGCCTCCTTTTATACTTTCAAGGGGTCACCGACAGGTGGCAACGTAGACTAGAAGGGTAAAAATGGAAAAGGAAGCGGTAGGTACAGCTACCGCTACTGTAGACACAGTGCACCCTACCTAACTCTGACGGCAGGGGACAAGGTCATTGAATGCCTATCTGAGTTGCCTAAACAGTGCAAAAAGTGACCGTTAGGAGCGCCACCGTTCGCCACGATGGCCTTCTCTTAATCTCCGCTTGCCACCGCGCACCCCTAGCTGCACGGCCTCCTGCCACGTGTGCTTGGGAGAGTCCTAGAGCGACACGTTAGCAGGTGTGCTGGAGCGCGGGCATGAAGTGGGGGTTTCCCGTGGCAAGCTCCTTGCCGCAGTCGTCGTCTTGTCGCGCCCGGAAGCTTGTTGTTCGCCGGGCCTTGCCGGGACGCCGGGTGCGTCGCGGCAAGCTTTCTTGGTATGCCTTGAGTGGCCTTCCCGGCAAGCTCCTCTTGCCGGGGTCTTGTCTCTTCCTGGCAAGATCCTCTTGCCGGGGCCTGGGTTGGCTTTCCCGGCAAGCTCCTCTTGCCGGGGTCTTGGTTTGAGTACTCTGTTCTTGAATGGTCTTCAAGGGAACCACGGAGGGTCTTGGCGGTCACCCGGCAAGCCTTGCCGCGGGACGCTGCGACTGCCCGTGCACGAGTTCGGGATACTAGGGTACCCCTACTCTAGTACACCGACAGGAGCCCCCGGGCCTGGGCCATACACGGTGCCGAGCGCTGTTGGGCCAGGCCCAAAACAGTGCATGGGCACGCACGGGCTAGGTCACGCCGCATATCTCTCCGCTCCCACCGCGCACGCCCAGAACGGCACGCGTCAAACGCGGCGTCGTGGGTGACGTGGGCGGCGTGCGCGGGGCTAAGCCCCTTGAGCATGCGTCAGGCCACGATGATGGGGACGGTTCACGCCCTCCTCCCTAAGCGGAGGTAGGCGTGGGGGCGTGGTGCATTTACTGGACAGGGCCGGTGCGCGGTTTTCGGGACGTCCACTCCCCGCGATCACGGGGCGGAGCGAGGCCGCCTCATCCGTCGCCTTGGTTTTGCATCTCCGCCACGCGGCTCCCATGCGCTTGGGGTCGCGGACGGTGGAAGTGGGAAACTGGGCCGTCGCGAGCAGAGGCAGCGGGTTGGCCTCGACTCCCTGCTCTTCCCGTGCCTTGATTCGCTGAGCGGGGCGGCCGAGCCCCCACCTCGCTCCTTTATAAAGAGCGGGAGGGGAGCACAGAAACCCGCACTCTCTCATCTCCTCCTTTCTTCAGCTTCAGCTCCCCTTTCTCTCATTCGCCATGGAGAAAGGGAACCCGGGCCCTTCATCGGTGGCGGCGAGGGTCGCCGCCAGACAGCGTATCCCTCCCTCTCCTGCGCCCGTGGTGGCAGAGCTAGCCATAAGGGGAAGAGGGAGGGGGCAAGGTCGCGGACGAGGTCGAGGACGAGGTCGAGGCGCTCGGGGAAGAGGCGGGTGGGGCGGCGCGCCAGCTTCGCCTCCGCCGGCGGCTCCTCCCCCCACGGCGGTCCATATAGGGGACGACCCTTGTGAGTTCTTCGTCAAGCTGCGCCGGGCGCCTCGTCGTCACCTCTGGCTTCCAGCTCCGTTTGCGAGCGCGATGGAGTTGGACCCGCCCGAGACACTGAGACTGCACATGAGGGGCTGTGGGATCAGCGGCACGCGAGTCCGCGTTGTATTCCCAGCCCCTAATGTGATGTATCTTGATCGAGGGTGGAAAACGTTCGCCCGTATCCACAGCCTGATGGAGGGGTTTACCCTCCATTTTAAGTTGATGGAGGGCGATCTCCTCTCCGTCAAGGTCTTCGGGTGCTTCGGCACTTGGGCGAAGTGTTGCGTGGACAGCTCCTCCGACAGCGAAGGCTCCTCCTCGAGCGAGAGTGACGAGGAGGAGAGCGACAGCAACGATGAAAGTAGTGGGCGGCGGGGTGGCGGATCCGACTAGGCGTCGGGCGCCGCTTCACGCGGCACCGGCGACCCCATCATCCGTGTCGCCGGCTCCTTGAACTCCCCGGGGTCATCTCCTTGGGCGGCTGGCGTAGGGAGGCTGCGGAAGGGGAAGAGGGCTGGCGACAAGGCCGTCAGGTCGGAGTACGAGGGCGTGGTTCCCTCGACAGCGTGCTGACGTCCTGCCACTCCGTCTTCGAGCCCCGCTTCCAGCGCCGCCATCGCCGTCCAGCCTTCGGACGGCTCCCGGGATGTTCTCTTGGTGTCTTCTGGCACCCGTAGCTCGCCTAGGTGCTCCTTTTGCCCTTTTCGCCTCCTTGACCTGCCTCCTGAAGAGAGGGACGGGAAAGGGATTACGGGCATCTTATCTTTTTAATTTGTAAGCCTTCGGGCCTTAGCTGTATCTAAAACTTGTAATCCTCTCTTTCATGTTTTTCATCCTCTATGGACTGTACCTGAGTGGGATGTTTTTTAATGAAAAGGGGATGCTTGCCGGGTTATTTGTCTCGTGAGTTGAACCCACGCCAAGGAGCAAATCCTTGGTATCCCTCGGACAGACATTTCATCTCCCGGCAACAGGCCCTGCCGCCTTCCCACGTCGCTCGACCTTTCTCACGCCTTTGACGGAGGCGGGAACAAGGTGGGTGCGGTCTCCTCATTTCATCCCTTTGCTGCCGCGACTACGACCAAACTTGGCCCCGGAAACGAGCCCCAGGGCCTAGAGTTGAGGGAGCACGACAGTTTTCGGGAAGAAATGCGGTTTCGCATTCCCCAGTCCATAAGAGGATGCATGATGAGGGATGAAAGACTTATCTGATATTGCAGCCCCCGGCAACTCTGGTTTGCCGTGGACGATTCTTGGCACTCGCAGCCCCCAGCGATACTGGCTTGCCGGTGCCTAGGTGCCGTCCGTTTTCTTCTTCTCTTGCCGTTGCCAGTCATGTCATAAGAACACTTTATTAGAGGCGCGACAAGTTATTTTTGTAATATAACTCTATTTTAGGCAAAAAATTGCTGTGTTACTTCCTTTACTCGACTCTTGGCTTTGTATGGTTCTGCCCTACGCTTTCTAGGGAAACTTGCCGGCGCAGGTACCCTTGCCGCGAGCGCCGAGTGCGGAACTTCAGCAGCCTGCTGGCGGGGTTGCTACCGACAAGCAACCTTGTCGCAACTAGTTGCAGCTCACTTAAGTTGTTGAGCGGACTCGAAACAAAGTAAGGGCGCTAGCGGCTCACTTAAGTTGCTGAGCGGACTCGAAGCAAAGTAAGGGCGCTAGCAGCTCACTTAAGCTATTGAGCGGACTCAAAACAAAGTAAAGGCGCAACTATCTACGAGTTGGTTCCTCCGCGCATAGGTTTTCCATACAAAGCACGGTCGTTCAAGGAAAATAACTCAAAAACTTAAAAAACTGATTGTTCAAGCTTTAGCAACTTAGCTTTTCTGTCGTCTGCTTCCCGGCAAGGAGAAACTTTCTTGAACGG